>NC_081425.1:108654445-108669445 GCF_949786415.1 Peromyscus eremicus | reverse complement strand
TTGAACTTGCAGTGTGGTTGAAGATGACCTGCAGCTCCTGATCTTCCTCTGTCACCCAGTTAAGGCTTGTGAGTGGTTCTGGGGCCCCCTTCAAGCCAGCATTCAGTTAGCTGAGCCACATCCCCAGCCCAGACTTTATTTCTTTGAATTTATTTTCCTCATCTTTAGCTAAATCATTTCTAAAATTCTTTTGCAGTTTTAAGGTTTGCTGCTTCCACACTGAGTTGTTGGGAGGGTTGTGACCTTTGTATACTAAGCAAGTCAAGTGTCCAGTGCGTCGGGCACTCTGTGGGCACCCTGCACCCACAGCATGGTGTCTGGTAACCTTTCCTGAGTTCCTTTCTTCTATAGGATATTAATAGGTGCAGTGACTTAGTCAGGGTTTCCGTTGCTGTGAAGAGACACCATGACCATGGCAACTCTTAAAAAGGAAAACATTTAACTGGAGTGGCTTACAGTTCAGAGGTCATCATGGGAAACAGCCACGGTGGCATGCAGGCATGGTGCTGGAGAAGGATCTGAGAGTTCTGCATCTTGATGGACAGGCAGCAGGAGGAGTCTGTGTGTTACACTGTGAGTAGTTGAGCATAATGAGGCCTCAGAGCCCATGCCCACAATGGCACACTTCCTGTAACAAGGCCACACCTCCTAGCGCCACTCCCATATAGACCAAGCATTCAGACACATGAGGCTATGGGGAGATGCCTAGTCAAACCACCACAAGTGGTCTGTGGGGCAGGGGACAGGCCTGTAATCCCAGGTACCGGTGAGGCTGAGGCAGGAGCATCAGAATTACAAGGCAGGCCTGGAAAACTGAAGTGAGTGTTTCTCAAAAGGTCAAAGAGGGCTGTAGATATTGTTCAGTGGTGGAACTCTGACCCAGCATGCTTGAAGTCCTAGGTTCAATCCTAATACTTAGAAGAAGTAAGAACTATTCTCACTGGGGGTGGAGAGATGGCTCATTGATTAAAACCCTGTACTGCTTTTGTGGAGGAGTAGAGTTTGGTTCCCAGCACCCACAGCAAGCTGAAACTCCAGCTTCCGGTGGCTCTGTGGCTTTGAGTCTCAGTCAGCACCTGCACTTGTGTGTGTTAACCCTGCATATGTATTTACAAATAGTAAAAATCATCTTTTGAAAGAAGGAATATTCTCTCTCTCTCTGTCTCGTTCTTGCTGTCTCTTTCTCTCCTAGCAAGCAATGTGGTCAGTAGATACTGCATATTGGGTGCTTGTGAATGTGTTTTTCTCTCGTACTGGGAGGGAACCGGGGCCTGTGGATGGTAGGCAAGCACTCCTAACTGAGCTCAGCTTCAGATGTTTGTTTTTCTTACCTTCTTAGAAACAGATAATTATGGGACTGGAGAGGTAGCTCAGTGGTTAGGAGTGCTGATTGCTCTTGGAAAACTACCTTTAACTAGAGTTCCAAGGCACCAAAGCCCTCTCTGACCTCTTTTGGCTTCTTCATGCATGTGAGATATATATACATATATATATATACACACACATATATATATGTATGTACACACACATATGTACACATACATACACTCAAGCTCACACAAAAACATAAAATACACACGAGAGAGAGAGAGAGAGAGAGAGAGAGAGAGAGAGAGAGAGAGAGAGAGAGAGAGCGCGAGCGAGCAAGCACACTAAAAAGCAAAACAAAAGGCCAGATAATTGAGCACCTGTGGTACAGGGCTGGTGATATAGTGGTGAACAAGAAGGCCATTGTCTGATGCTCTCCTGTAGTGGCATTTGAGTTACAAGAGTGAGGTGTGCTGGCAAAGCCATTCCAGGGCATGACATCAGAGCATAGTTCAGAACAGGGGCCTGACCCTTACGGGGTGGGAGCATTGTCTAGCTGACCTCCATCCTTGGTGATCGGCAGAAATGGGTGAGGCTGGTGGTGGCTGGAGTGAGTCCATGGCTTTTCTGCTGTGGGACTGAATGAGCCACTGTAGGTGGAGCGGCACCGTGTGAAGGAAAACTGGCCAGGTTGACAAGAGGAGGAGGCACCAACGTTCCCTAAATGTCAGTAGAAGGGGTTCAAATCCTGACTGCTACTTTATCCTATAGGTAGGTATTTCATCCTCCTGGGCCTCAGTTTCTTCACTGTTAATATCAAGTCAGTACTAATCAAAAATAGGATTGTAAAAGTTGAGTACTTCAGTTCTTGGCTATTTATTAATTTTACTAAATAAAGGAATATTTTAGATAGGGCCTTACATATTCCCAACTAGCTTTGACCTCACTACCTAGCCAAGGATGATCTTGAACTTCTGATTCTCCTGCCTCTACCTCCAGGGGCTGGGATTATAAGACTATGCTACCATGTCCATTATGTGGTTCCTGTGCATGCTGGGTAAGCATTCTACCAACCTAGCTACATCCCCAGTTCTAATTTTCTTTGGAGTCAGGGCCTTACTTTATAGTTGCCACATAGGTTCTAGATTACAGATGAGCACCACTATGCTTGCCTTACTTTTGACTTTTTGAATAAGCATTCAACCTATTGGCCCTGAAATGCAGTTCAGAAGATTTAAGTTTGCTCATGCCAGCACTGTTTCTAGTGGCTTTTAAATTTTCATCTTATTTATATTGTTGTTTTGCCTGCATGCATGTCTGTTCAGCACATTCGTGCAGTGCCTGAGGAGGCCAGAAGAGCTCTGGGTGCTCTTCCAGAGGACCTGGGTTTGATTTCTAGCACCCATACGGTCGCTAACAATGGGATCTAATGTTATCTTCTGGCTTCCAAGGGCACCAAGCATGAATTTGACCTACAGACTTACATGCAGCCAAAACACCCTGACACACAAACTAATAATTTAAAGAACAAGAACAAAATAAGAAACTAAAAATAAAAAAAATTGGTCATTTTACGTTCATGCAGTTAATGAATGTTTTTTGAGAAGCTACAGCTTGCCTGGCAGTGTTGGGGGCACCATGGAAACAGTGGTGGCCATCAGGTGCAAACTCCTGCCCACACAGCAGCTTCCCACGAAAGGGTTACTCATTAGAAACTGTAAGGCAAAGAGTCCTGGAGTCCCTCTTCTTGCTTGGCAACACCGGCAGGCACAGGTTGGAATTACAGGGAGGCTGTCCCCTGGGGTAGGCACACACCTGGCCCACAGTGGTTATTTACAGGACTAGGCTGGTCTCTTGAGGTGTTTGCTACTTTGGTGTGGGTGATTTCTCACTGAGGGACAGGTTTTGTTTATTTTATTTCTATTTATTTACTTGTTATTTAACTTTGTAGAGTTTTGTATTGCTTAGACTGGCTGTGTGTGTGTGTGTGTGTGTGTGTGTGTGTGTATGCGCACGTGTGCGTTTGTGTGTATATTTGAGGACATTGACTCTTGGCTGGTGATGTGATTTCATCCCTGTCAGTCTGGCCTTTGAAGCTGGGCTCAGCTGTCAGTTGTCCTGGTCCCTTTTTGACTTCACAGATGTCCCGCTGTTTGAATATCTCACAGGAGTGTGGTGACTTCTGTTGGTGATTTTCGGTAACTGTGGGCTTGATCACCTGAAACAGAGATCTGAGAAAAATCTCATTTGATTTCCAAATTAGCACCTTCGTCACTTTCCTGTTACCCAACCACCTGAGACGGGGATGGTTTGGGATGGGGTGCCCGGTGAAGGCGGTGGGTGGTCAGTGCGGTAAGATCTGAGTAGCTTAGCGTTGAGATGCACGTTAGTGGGCTCCTTGCCACTTCGTTTTTCATACATATCTCTGTCCTTTCCAGTTTTTAATAAATGGGTTTCTAGTACGTGATACAGTCCTATATCTTGCTCTGTATTCCTGTAGATGTGAGTGTGAATATGTGTGTGTTTCCACAAGGAGGCCAGAGGAGGACATCAGATGTCCAGCTTTGCCACTGCCTGTCTTATTCCCTTGAGACAGAGGCTCTCACAGAATCTGCAGAGACACAGGCAGCCAGCAAACTTGAGTGATTCCCCACCCCTTTCCAAACAGCACGAGGATTAGAGGCATGCCCTCAGCTTCTTTTTCCCGTCTCCACTTGGTTGCTGGTATCGAACTCAGGTCCTCAGGATCGCACATCAAGTGCCCTCTCCAGCCTGAAATCAAGAGCAGTGTGTGGAAGCCTGAGCTTTGTATTGAGGTCCAGGGCAGCTTTTGACTGACAGATGGACGATGGGCGGGGATGCTGAGATGCTCCTGAGGCCCACATCCCTCTTTCCCTCTGCTGTGCCTTCAGTGCAGAACGGCAGCACGTGCGTTTGAGGACTGACGGTGAAGAGAGAGCTTCTTCCACAGTGTCCCGGATGTTTAACAGCTCCGGTAGCTTTGGATGTATAGCAACCTCACATTTGTTTATTTTATCCTCTTCGGAGTTGCATTACTCAAGATTAACATTTCTTAGTAGAATTCCAAGGGTACATGTTGTCACGGTGGTTGACGTCCATTTTTAAAAGGGAAAACTAGCTGGATGTGATGACGGACCGCTGTCAGTCCAGAGTATAGGATTACAAGTTCTAGGCCAGTCTGTGCTGTGTAGTGGGACCTTGTCAAAAAACAACAACAACAAAAAAGACTGAATTTGCACATTTTGTTGCTGGCCACCAAGGTGTCTAAGCCAGATCTGTTCTGATCACAGCACAGCCGTGTTTGGAACAGCAGGGTTATGTGATGGTGTGTGTAGTGGCGCCAAACCCTTCTCCCCTTCCTGGGAAATAAATAAATTCTATCCAACTAGAGTGACCTTGATTTTAGAATGACCTTGATTTTAGGCTTAGTCAGAACGTGGTGTTGTCATTTCTGCTTTGGTTGTTTTAGAAATGGATGTGGGGCATGTAGAGGGTAGCAGAGTGTGAGGCTCAGCCGGTGGTGGAACACACAGGGTTGATCTGTTGTCTTAAGATGGCTTTGGGCAGCCTGTCCAGGAGAAGGGCTTGCCACCTCCCACTTTTTCCTCACTGACAAGTGCTGGCTAAGCACCTTGATCTTAGTGTCTTGGCTGTGATGTGCGTCGGTCAGTACATCATGGTGACTGCAGATGTGTATGGGCAGAGACCAAGTTTTTTAAAAAATATTTATTTATTTATGTATTTTATGTATTTGAGTGGTCTACTTGCATGTATTTCTGTATCACAGAAGAGGGCATCTGATTCTTTTATAGATGGTTGTGAGCGATCATGTGGGTGCTGGGAATTGAACTCAGGATCTCAAGAAGAGCAACCAGTGCTCTTTACTGCTGAGCCATCTCTCCAGCCCCCAGACCAAGTTTTCTGGAACACACTAGATGCCTGACCTGTTTGCTCCTTATCAAACCCCTTGTATTCTCCTCTAAAGGTAGCTATTTTCTTTTACTCACATGTGGATAAAGGCCATTAGTGGAGAGTGTGCAAAATCTCCTGAGTTTTAAGTTATCAGCCCCTCATTTTCTCAATTGGACAATTTGGAAGAAGCCACTGAAATTCTGTGGTGTAAGAGAGGCCCGTAGGTTGGCATTAGTGTCTCTCTGCTTGTATTTTAGGTTGTGATTTTTAGAAGCTAGACTTTTCAGTCAGTATAGTTTTTTTGGTTGATAAGTAGCTGCTGGTCTTGAAATTTCTGCCTTTGCTCTTGATGCAAAGTAGAGGAAAAATGGATTCCTAGAAAATTCTAGCTAATGTACTGGTGTTCTTACCACGTAAGTGCAGGAGACCGCTGGACATACTTCTTAAATGCTTGATGACCTTTAAGCAAGGCACTGAGGGGACAAGAGACCAGTGGCGAATGCATGTGTTCCAACCTGCTTGAACCCGGAGTGAACCTCGGCCTCCTCCTTCCCTGTCTTTGCCCAGCGACTTACCTTGATTGGTTTTTCTCACTTTAAAAATGAAAACAATGAGTTTCAACCTCCTAGATTCCTCAGAGAGTCAAGAGGCTGCAAATCACCAGAAAAGAGCTGCCTCTGTAGACTATTGTAAAGAGCCCTGCTTCTAACAGGGGTTGCTCAGCATTTACTATATCAGTTAGCTCCTCCTCACCATGACCAAAACACCTAACACAAGCAGCTTCTGGGAGAAATGACTTGTGGCTCACAGTTTCGGAGCACTCAGTCATGGTGGAGCAGACGAGTGGCAGGACAGGATGTGACTGTGGTCGGCAGGAAGCAGTGCAAAGGGCAGACAGCCAGGGGCCCTGACAACTTGTCACACTCAGTGGCACCACCGTAGTGTCCGGTTGTTTCACCAGGGCCCTCCTCCCAGTGATAAATCCATCAGTGAATTAACCTATTGATTAGGTCAGAGTCCTCAGACACATTGGGAGCTGTGCTTGCTTAATCTCCCAAGCGTTTCTCATCAGGTCACGTCAACCTCACGCTTGTGAAACAAATGCTTGCTTAAGTATGCTCTCAACTGCTGCAGTCCTGTGGAGAGGGGAGTGAGCCGGAGTTCAGAGAGAGCAGAGACCCCCCCCCCCCCCCCCCCCAGCTCACAAAGCAGCTGACTCTCTGGGTGCTTCATTCTGCTTCCCTTCTAGAGCAGGTAGTAGACAAAGGGATAAAGTTCTCTCGGCCAAAATTGAGTGGAGATGGTATTATTTAGATTTCTGTTGCTGTGATCAAATGTCTCAGTCAACCTAAAAGTAGGGAAATTTCCTTTTGGCTTGTGATTGATTTCTAGGTTTTAGTCTGTGTTTGTTTGGTCTGTTACTTTGGACCAGTATGGAGGTGGAATGTCATGGTGGGGGACATGTGATGGGGGAGGTCTGTTCATAGTGGGATGGCTGAGAAGCAAAAGACAAGAGAAAGGGTTGGGTCGTAATATTCCCTTCACGGACATGCTTCTTCCTTCCCCTGGCGTACATCTCATAGTGCCGTGGAGGAGTGACCACATCTTTAACATATGGGACTTTGGAGGGAATTTAAGCCTCTAATTGTAGCAGCCACTAAGGCTTGAGTTGCCCCGTTTCTTTATCAGCTTGAAGGAGAGGTCTGAAGGAACAGGCTTTCCTCCTACTTAATATTCTTGGTGTACTATGACAATTTATGACTGAAATTGTCAATGTGACTAGGATGCTTATACCTTTTGAGATAGCTCTGTGGTAATATGAAGCCCATCATGTCCTCAGGGTGCACAGGGACATTCAAAGAAACTTAGCATCTTATGGCTTCTTCTTGCATTTTCTACACAGGGGCCAAAGGCTGGTATTTGAGCTCAGGGTTCCCATTCCTATAGTAGTGGCAGACATTGCTAATCAATCACAGAGCTCTTTGCTGCTGTAGCCCGAATGAGGGCTTGTAGATGGCTCACGGGAGGACTTTTGTGCCGTCCCTGTGCTATACTAAGACAGCCAACCTTCAAAGCCAGCAGAGTAAGGACGAGTGTATCCAGTGGGCTTTTATGTCCTTGTAAATATGTATGCCGCAAAGTGGGCAGTTTTTAAGATTTCCTGTTCTGTGCAATTGATTTGGTTTCATATTTGACTCAGGTTCGTTTATTCGGGAACAAAGATCCAATCTCTTGATGGTGGTTACATCATATTCTAATTGGTGAGATCTACGGATATTGGCTTAGGGATCTAAACTTACTCACCTATTTCTTCTTCTTCAAAGCCCAGAGGTTTTGCATCAGTTATGGTTCTTGTAGGACTGTTTGTATACTGAAATGACACTTTTTTGAATTCTTAGCTTTTTAAGTAAGTGTTAAATGTGGGCTTAGTGACAGCAGTTTTTTAAACTGTGACTGACTTAATGCATTCCATTCCTCTGTTTATGCCTAGTGAAGTACTTTTTTTTACTCTGAATAAAATCATTGGTACCTTTATGGTAGCCTTTCTCTCAGAATCTGATAGGGCCTCTGGTGGGTGTTATTTTTGTAAAAGGAAACTGGAGAAGAGAGACAGGAGTGTGAGAAACTCCTTTCTATAACACATAGGAGACACATTCTTGGTGATTGGTGCATACCAATTTCGTAGATGACATCAAACAGTCCTGTGTTTGTTTCCCAGATGTGGCTTTGTCTTAATAAAGGTCCCTTCTGGTGTCCTTGGATTACTTCCTGAGAACCTCTGTCCACTGTGGTGGCCACTGATTTCATGTGCCCACTGGAAGTTGAAGTACGCCTTGTCTGAGATATACTTCAATATGAAATACACGTGGATTTCAAACACAGGGAAACAGTATATACAGCACCTCATTAAAATGTTATGTCGTAGGGCTGAGGGGATAGGTCAGTAGGTAAGTGCTTGTCACAAACTGCGAGGATCTGTGTTTAGTCCCTATATCCTGTGTAAAAAAAGCTCGTAATTCCAGTTCTGGGAGGTGAGGGACTGCAAGGTCCCCAGGCTCCGTGGACAGTCTAGCCTACTTGCCAAGTTGCAGGCCAGTGAGAGACCCTGTTGTAATTAAAAAGGCAGATGGTTCCTGAGGAATGACATGTCCCAGGTTGCCCTCTGGCCTCCTCACGTGTAAGCCCACACATGTGCACCCATCTATACATGAGCATACATACCCAAGCTTTATATTGCTTACCTATTGAAATGATAATACTTTATGTCTATTAAAAAGAAAACACTATTAAAATTAATATTGTCTGCTTCTTTTTACTGTTTTACACAATACCATAAAATTTAAAATTACTCATGTGACTTGCATGCAATGTCTGTATCATATCTCACGTGGCATGCATGAGGTCTGTATCAGCTAGCCTTTGTCTAGAGTGCACTTGAAGTCCATCGTATGCTCCAATGACAGATCCTGTGGTCCTCTATGTGACACTGGCTCCCTCATTTTCTTCCCAATTTCAGAACTTAGGACTAATAAGAGAAACTGTTCCTTACAATGGTGCCCTTAGCCTGTGTGTCTGTAAAAATGTCTTTAGGTTATTTTCTATGAAGTGGTGTAAATGCAAATGATGTTCATTGTTGTTTTCTTAAAAACTGGGTCTTAACTGTGTGGTCCTGATGGCCTGGAACTTACTATACAGACTATTGGCTTCAAACTCAGAGATCCACCTGCTTCTGCCTTCCCAGTGATGGTACTAAAGGCTTATGTCACATAGCTGTTTTTAAGGAATAATGGCAAGAGAAAATGCCTGAGCATGCTTAGTGCCGATGTAACTATAACATATACACAAACAATTTTGTTTGTTTGTTTCAAGACAGGGTCTCATGTTTGAGACTGGCCTTATGTGGGAGTCTGTGGGAGTTCAGCTCCGACCTGCTCCCACCTTTTGAAGGGTTCTTAGGTGGAGGAGAGAGGGATAAGAAAATATCAGGTAGAATGAAAGATGGAGACAAGAAGAAAGAGACACAGGATAGCCTCGGGAGGGCCTAGGTCAATACCCAGCAGCCTCAAAGTTTATTGAAAAGGGCTTTCTATAATATGCCAAGGGGAGAGCCAAAAGATCTCCCCCTTGCAAGATCAAAGCACGCCATACAGCCAAGTGTAGACCCTTCCAAACACCTGGTAACCATGCCCATGGTCAAATCATCTCCTTATGCAGCCCTGCTGGGTAAAGCAAGCTCAGATTCTCTGACCCAGAGTAAGATCTCACTAGGAAGCCTCTGTGGGCTCCCACAGCCTCAAACTCTTTAAGTAGCCAAGGGTGACCTTGAACTTCTGATCCACCTGCTTCTACCTCTCAAGTGCTGGGATAACAGGTGTGCATAGCCATCCTTTATGCAGTCTGGGGATTGAGCCAGGGGCCTTGTCATACTAGGCAGCATTCTACCAACTGAGCTACATTTCCAGCCAGAGAGTTCTGATATATAGTGACAGAACCCAGGGATAGGAAACAGCCTATGAAGAGCTAGCTGGTGGGGTACTGGGGCCTGTTGTACTTCCTTTGAACGGACAAAATTCACTCAACCTGAGAGTTGTTGGAGTTGTCTGATTGGCTCTGCGGCCTCGGGGTACAGCAGGAGGTCAAGACTGTGGGCAGGTGGGTGGCTGGGGCTGGTGCGGGTAGCAGGGGTGGCTGGGATCTTTTATCTCTAAGTATTTTTCAGTTTGTAACACTTCCTCGCCATGAGTTTGGCAGTGTGGACAAGTGTTCTTTGTTTGGTGTTGGTGATAAGCAGGACAGGGATGCTAAAAAGTCTGGAGAGGGTATGGACGAGGTGGGAGGAGTCTGCCCCGAAAACCCAGGGGAGGGTGGCCAAGAGCAGCTGTGTCAATCACTTGAGTTGTCATGAAAAGAAACTCCCTGAGGACCTCCTCACACTGCTGTGGAGACAGACTTAACGTGTATAGAGAGGTTCCCGATCCATCTTTCCACATAGCCTTGGCCACAGGAGTAGGGGAGGGGGTTGCTGAGGTCCCCACCAGGAGGAGAGAACTCAGAGCTGCTTTGTCTTGACTCTGGCCAGGCCTTTATTATTACTTAGGATGGGAATACTGAGTCACAACATTCAGGCTTGTCATGGGTACAGATGGAGCATCCCTTATCCAAGTGTGTGGCCTGGCCTGGGGAGATTCTATAGTTAGGAATGTGCTTGGTATACAAAGAGAAGGACTTGACTCCAGTCCTCAGAACCCACATAAAAATGTTGTTGTGGGGGATGGCGCAATTGCTGAGCAGTTAGGAGCACTGGCTGCTCTTCCAGAGGACCTAGGTTTGATCCCCAACACCTACATGGAGACTCACAACTCTCTGTAACTCCAGTTTGAGGGGATTTGATGCCCCTTCTGGCCTCTGAGGGCACAGCACACTATGGTGGAGTAGTACTTCCAAAGCTGTTGGGTTAGTATGCCTGTAAATCCCAGTGCTGAGGAGGTAGAGACGGAAGAATTCCCAGGAGTGACTGCCTAGTTAGTCCAACTTTATTGAGTTGCAGGCCAATAAGAAACGATGTCTCATTGGAGGTGAATGATGCTTCTAAGAATGACACTTTATGTTGTCCTTGGGTCTCCACATGAATGAATACATGTATAGTCTTGAGTACTTGGTCACGCGTACACATGTATGTATGCTTTACAAATAGTGCTTGGGACAGCAGGAGATTAAAAAAATTAGAGTGCGTGCGTGTGCGTGTGCGTGTGCGTGTGCGTGTGCGTGTGTGTGTGTGTGTGTGTGTGTGTGTGTAGGGTGTAGGGCGGGAGTCAAGTCTAAACATGGGATTTGTTGATGCCACTCAGGCACCTTCAGTAAACAGTCTGGAGGTAAATTAATACAGTATTTCTAGTGCACATCTGATTTCTTAGAATTTTTATTATGTTTTATTTATTTATGTTTCTCCTTGTGTTGTTTGGCATGTGCCCCACTCACTGCACATGTGTGGACATCAGAGGACAACTTGTGGGAGTCAGTTCTCTCCTTCTGCATGGGTTCCAAGGGATTGAACCCAGGTCATCAGGCTTGGCTCAGGCACCTTTACCTAGTGAACCTTGTGCCTGATTTGACTCATATGTCGTGTGTGGAACTGTCTACGTTGTCCTGTTGCTGTTGAAAAAGTTTTAGATTTTGGAACATTTAGATTTTGGAGCATTTGGGGATCTTCAGTTCTTGTATTGGGTGTTTACGTTGTGTGTGAGTAATCAGGATGGCAAGGCGGGCTGCCGGGTGTGGACACAGTGGGCAGAGCTTCCCACGGGTGACTGCTCACTGTCGTGGCACAGCTCTGAAGCTGTTTCTTGTCTTTGTGTTTGTTTTTTGAGACAGGGTTTCTCTGTGTAGCCTGTCCTGGAACTCACTCTGTAGCCCAGGCTGGCCTCAAACTCAGAGATCCGCCTGCCTCTGCCTCCCCAGTGCTGGGATTAAAAGCGTGCGCCGCCACCGCCAAGGCTCTGAAGCTGTTAAGAGGTAGTGTGAGGTGGAACATTTTCTCCCAGGAGACACGTGTAGCTGGGACCTAGCATCCTGAGAACCCAAGGCACTTTGCCAGTGTCTGGCAAGAATACCCTGAGTATTTGATCTATTGTGGATTCTATCTATCTGTAGAGATTCTGGACTAAGAAGGGACAGCCAGACTCACTTCCTAGTGAAGCTGTTGACTTTTGAATCTTTCTATTTTGTTCTTCAGTAAAGAAACAAATGTCTGCTGTCTAGTGAGGCATCACGATTTTTTTACTACCAGGGAGCATCCTTTTGTACATTATTTCAGGGACTGTAATGGGCTCAAGTGAGCGACCAGTGGAAACTCCATTTGGTTGGACTTTGCTTAGTGTTAAAAGGTTCTAAAACTCCGAATTAGAGAAATAGGAGGAAGATTGCTAAAATCGTTTGCTGTTTAGCTGTGTTAAAGATGGAGATAATAAAATTCTGAAATCCTGATTCAGACCCAAGTGTCCAGGGACTGAAAAGAAATGCAGTAGGATACTGTATTAGTTGCTTTTCTTGGTTCGGTGATAAAATATCGGACATGTACCTAAAGGCACAGAGGGTTTAACTCACAGTCAAGGGTACAGTCCTTCACGGCAAGGATGTCACATTGGCAGGAGCAGGAGGCAGCTGGTCACATGGTACCACAGTTAGGAAGCTGAGAGGGACGTGCTGATACTGAAAGGTGTCTGGAATGGTGCTGTCCACGTTTAGGGTGTGTTGCCCAAATCCTAAATGGCCATTTAATAAATATCAGAGCCAGATATTGGGGTGAATGCTGAAAGATCAGAGAGACAAAGGAATAAGCCACTAGAGAAACTTCTCACCAGTACCAAATCCTCAGGCTGAAAGGGAGGTGAGATCCTGTCTCCACGAATCCTCAGACTGAATCCTCTGAGTCCTCAGTGGAAAGAGCTCTAGTTCCTGTCTCCTCATACCTTATATGCCTTTCTCTGCCCAGCCATTTCACTTCCTTCCTAGTGCTGAGATTAATGGCATGCGTGCTTCCCAAATACTGGTAGCAAAGGCATGTGACTCCCAAGTACTGGGATTAAAGGTGTGTGCCATCACTGCCTGGTTCTGTTTCTCTCCTAGACTGAGTCAATCTCATGTAATCCAGGGTGGCTTTGAACTCACAGAGATCCAGACGGATCTCTGCCTCCCAAGTGCTAAGATTAAAGGTGTGTGCCACCACTGCCTGGTCTCTATGTTTAATCTAGTGGCTGGCTCCGTCCTCTGATCATCAGGCAAGCTTTATTTGATACACAATATATCACCACAAGGGTGCGTCTTCCCACCTCAGCTAACTGACTCTAGAAACTCCCTCACAGGTGGCCAGAGGCTTATCATTCTGTGGTTCAAGATCCTGTCAAGTTGACAATCAGAATTAACGATTATCGATGCCTCCCTGGGAGAAAGTGGTTTATAAACACCCCAAAGCCTAGCTGGTATTTCCTCTGCACAGAAAGTAGGGAGCTCATGTGCAGAGGTAGTAGTGAGGCTGGGAGGTGGCTGGCCCTCAGTAAATTAGCTTGTTCCTAGGACTGGGTCGCAGGGCTTCAAGATGTGGGTCTTTGCTTGCCTTGTATCTTAGCTGCATCCTCATGTAGTACAGTTATTAGTTACCAGTGCCTGGCCACTTGCATTTGCTCGCTGGAGAGATCTAGGTACCTGGGAGCTAGTACTTGCATTGACTGGTTCTCAACAGCCGGACTCAGGCATTTGCACCCAAGTCTTGGCTTTGGAGACCATGAAATAATACCTTGAAAGACTCGGTGACTGCCATGGTGGTCTTCAAAACGAGACTTTAGTAGCTGCTAGTGTTGTCATGGACCAGGGTTGTATCTTTTGTTCCTGATTTCTTCATGGATGAGATTGGGTCACAGTCCAGTCTCTATGTCAGTTGGTGTAAGCATATTTAGTAGCATTGTAAACAAGAACTGGTCCATAGCAGGCGCATGCCTGTCATTGAAAGCTATATATAGTCACTGGTATATATTGATATATACTGCATATATATGCACATCAGTGACTATATATATATATATATATATATATATATATATATATATATATGCACAGTTTTCTTTTGCTGACAGTATTTTTGTTATTCTGAATGTGGATCCTTCTTTCAGGGTTTACATAGGCCCCTCTGTTGACCAAGGGGCTCTCTTTACTCCTGAAGGAGGGCATTACAAAGACCAGGCTGTGTTGGGCATCCCTTGCCCCTCTTGGACTCCAGTGTTTGAGCCAGATGATGTGAGATTCCATTATTTCTCTCAGTTGTGAACCCTCAAAACTGTTCTGATCCTCATCGTGTTTAAAGCTAGGTTGACAGTTGATTGGAATAGATGGCCATAATCTCTCCAGTGCCTCTTTTCAGCCCACTTAAAGTCAGGGTTGACTTTGGCCATTACTCAGCAAAGGGCACCGATACTAGCTGGAAGGCCACAAGGGAGTAGATCTGTCTCCTGCCTAATGAAGTCCTTTTTTACTAGGAGCCTTTTCCCCTATGCTTTGAGCCCCAAGTTCATCCATTTTTCAGCTCTTAAAGAAGGCAAGAGTTTTTTTTTTCCCCTCTTGGTCACAGGGACAGACAGACACTCTGAGGAAATACACTGATAACACTTCACTTTAAATATTTCTCTTGATTTTATTTGTACATAAAAATCCCAAGAATCTGCAAGGAAAAAAGTATAACTTAATTGAGCAACATTTGTACTTTGAATTAAAATAATAGAGTCCATGATGGTAGGAACCCTAGAGGGCAAGAGTGAAGCGGCAGCGTCACACCTGATCCTGGAGGGTGATGGACACAGGCTGCATCACACCTGATCCTGGAGGGTGATGGACGAAGGCTAAGTCACACCTGATCCTAGAGGGTGATGGACGCAGGCTGAGTCACACCTGATCCTGGAGGGTGATGGACACAGGCTGAGTCACACCTGATCCTGGAGGGTGATGGACGCAGGCTGCATCACACCTGATCCTAGAGGGTGATGGACGCAGGCTGAGTCACACCTGATCCTGGAGGGTGATGGACGCAGGCTGAGTCACACCTGATCCTTGTTCTAACTTACGAATGCACTTGAGGTCAGCTGAGTGTTAGGCTGCCTCCAGAGCTTTGCTCCTAACCGTATCTTGTCCTGTGCACTTTCCTCTCTTGGCATTATTGGACAGCAAATGTTCCAACCTAAATTAAAATCAATAAGAAGCAATTTCATTTGT
>NC_081425.1:108516945-108651945 GCF_949786415.1 Peromyscus eremicus | reverse complement strand
TACAAGCAGGGACCTACCATGCCCAGCATTTTTATGTTTGTTCTTGGGATCAAATTTGGGTGGCTATGCTTGTTCACACTTTCTGATTCAGACACAGCCTTGTTGCTAACTTGTTGGCAGTACTAAGCATTCAGGAGACATGAGTTTATCAAACAAACACAGAAAGCAATTGGCCTTTAACTGTAAACTTGTCATTGTTACTGACCTTTGTCTTCTTAGGTTTTTAGTCTTTGGAGTAATATCAGCTTTCCAGAGAACTTATAATGCTTGAGAAAGAATCCCTCTATGCCAAGGTTCCCCAATATTGAGTTTATCATGTTGTTCTGTCTTTTTTTTAACATACACATACAGTTTTTTCCCCTCTCTCACGTGCACACACAGTTCTTTCTTTCTCTTACATGCACACACAGTCTTTCTCTCTCTCTCACACACACATATACACACTCACATACACACTTGACTATCTGGATAGTATGAGAATAATGAGTTTGACATGATGCTTCTTCACCCTTAAATGCTTATGGCGTATTTTAAAGGAATCTGATGGAAATACAGCATGGTATGATTGTGTTGTCTAATTGGTAGCTTCTTTTTGTATTTACTCAGTTATTGCACTAATTCTCATTGTAAGAGAACATGTTTCATGTTTTTTTTTTTTTTTTGGTTTTTTCGAGACAGGGTTTCTCTGTGTAGCTTTGCGCCTTTCCTAGATCTCGCTCTGTAGACCAGGCTGGCCTTGAACTCATAGAGATCCGCCTGCCTCTGCCTCCCGAGTGCTGGGATTAAAGGCGTGCGCCACCACCGCCCGGCTGTTTCATGTTTTTAATCATGACCTTTTAAGGCTCAGACTCTGTGTTTACACCATTACCTTGGTTGTTTCATTTCTTAACTCTTATGAAATCTGGAACTTGGAGGCCAGGGAGATGGTTTATTTGGTGAAGCTTCTGTCATGCAAGTATGAGGAACTGAATTAGATACCCAGCACCGACAAAAAGTTGAGATATAACACAGACAAGATGGCGCACGCCTTTAATCCCAGCACTCAGGAGGCAGAGACAGGCAGATCTCTGTGAGTTCGAGGCCAGTGTGCTCTACAAAGTGAGTTCCAGGGCAACTAGGGCTACGCGGAGAAACCTTGTTTTGAAAATGCCCCAACCGCACAAACAAACAAACAACACAAGAAATTGGATATGTTGGCCTATGCCTATAACCCCATTGAGGGGAAGCTGAGGCAGGTGGATCCCTAAGGCTAGCCGATCAGTGTGCTCCCATTTAGTGATAGAATTAGTTGACTATCACAAAACAAAAGTGGAGAGTGAGGGAGGAATGGCATCCAGTGTGGGCCAGTGGCCTGTACACAGGCACATATACCCCAACCATAAATCATATAATATTAAAAGGTAAATTTGAGGATGGTGTAGTGGCCACACCTTTAATCCCAGCCCTGGACAGGTAGAGGCAGGTGGATCTTCCTGAGTTCTAGGCTAGCCTGGGCTACCTAGTGAATACTAGGTCAGTCAGAACCCTGTCTCAAATCCAAACAAAGAAGCCAACTAGAAACTTTGTCTCTGTGACGCTGGAGCACAAGATGTTTCTTCCGACGCACCTCCCTCCACTGCCCTTGTCCACCGTTGCCTCGTGGTTCCTGTTGTCCTCTTTGTTACGGCGGCCATGTGCCCTGGTTCTGGAAGGCTCTTGTGCTGCTTTGGGTCTTTGATCCGACACTGTTACTGAGGAGAGAAAATTTTGCACACTGCCCTAGTGAACACCTTTTTGTATATTATAGATGTACAGTAGCACTGATGTTATATACATCATAGGACATTCCCCGGTACACATTCTAAGAGGCATTAATATTTATACAAAATGCATATTTGTGTATGCAAATAAATACCCAGGTATGTGAGTCCCTAGTTCTTTTATTGTTTCTGTTGAAGCAGGCCAGTACCTGGGATGTCTGTATGCTCTTGATGGGGTGAAGAAGCATTTGTTGCATGATATACCTGCATTTCCTTTCCTGTCTGGCTGTCAAGGAACTTCTTCACTACAGGGACCAGGAAACTGTAGCCTGGGGCCGTGATCCTGGCCTTGTTTTGTACAGCCACTGGGCTATGAAAATAACACTGTTAGCCAGATGTTGTGATGCAGGCCTCTGTCCCAGCACTTGGAGGCAGATCTTTGTGAATTACGGCTACACCGTAACTCCCTCAAAAGTATATTTATACATATATTTTTACATATTTTAATTGTTGAAACTTTTTTTTAAGATTTATTTTTAATGAAACTCTAAAGCAATCATCCAGATTTATTTTTTAAATATTTTTAATTTGAAGGGCTGGAGAGATGGCTCAGTGGTTAAGAATCTAGAGAGAGAAAGATTCGTCCTGGTTCAGGGCTGTGACAGATCTGAGTTAGTTGCTTCATGCTACTCGTTTTCATCTTGGTTCCTGGTGACTCAAGTGAGTGTGAGGAGCTTGGGACAGTGGGCTGGACAGCGTGGTCAGGCTGTGGGGTTCTTTGCTGGTGGAGAGTTGGAGCCTGGGTAACCGAGTCGAGTGTGGTTCTGTTGACAGATTGCTATCTCTGCCCAGTGTGGAAACGAAGCAGAGTAGAGGGTGTGTGGACGTCAACTGTTGGATTACATTTTCTGAAAAAGACTCCTCAAGATGGGCGTGGGCAAGATACCCACAGCCTCAGGGACTCTGTGGAAGAAACAGAGGCACTGGGCAAGGGGCTAGGTGGGGTCACGGGGCATCAGAAATGTTTGCCCTTTGTGTGCCACCCATGGAGACTGAGTGAGGCCTCCAGTCTCCTTGGATTCTTGTCTCTGGATTCCTTGGTCTGCATTTTGGTTTCTGATAGATGGGAGTAGCCAGGAGTGAGTGAGTATCTCCCCAGTGTAGGAAACATGGGTATTTGTTCTTTTAAATTAGAATTCTGTTCCTAATTTATGAGTATGTTCTTCTCCAGACCATTTCAGTTACATCTTAACTCTTTTCAGTCTTCTACAGTAAGAGGCTATTTCAGCAGACATACATCCATAAATATAGGAACACAAGATGATTTTTATACAAACAGTATTGTATTTATTTTTCTATCGCTTGCTTTTTTATTCACCAGCAAGTTTTAATAAAGCATTGTTTACTTTATGTGTTAGCACAGTCCTTTTAATAGCTGTGTAGTATTCCATTGTCAAAAATACATCATAGAAGTAATCAGATTCTTTCCAGGTTCTCATCATTAAGACCACTTCACAGAAGTTTTTGTATGGATCCCTTGAGCACACATTTGCCAATATTTGTGTAAAGTTGGGCCACGATGTACTAGGGGCCTTGGCATTCATTACCTGTGTCTTGAATGACATACCGTGTCAGCCTGCAGTGTGTGTTCCTCCCTGCTGACGGTGGGGAATGGGGGGACAGAAAAGGTGAGCTGGGCAGGGCCAGGACAAATCAGGACAAGTGTGCTTTCCTGCAGCTCTGCACACTTCCTGCAGCTCCGCACATGCGCTCTGGGTGCCTCCACCCCCCAGCAGGACAGACACCTCTGCAACTCTTGCCACCCTGTGTCCTTTGTTTGTCAGCTTAGGGTGGGGGGGGGGGAGAAGACAAAGAGAAGGAGGTGGGGGCGTAGAGAACTGTGGGTGGGAACTGCGCCAGCTTGAAGTCTGTCCCCTCAGTCAACTCTGCATGCAGCTCCCCCTTCTTAGCTGAAGAGCACCGATTTCAGAAGTTGGAGATGAGTGAAGTTTTCATCATAACCACTTGTCTTTACTCAGCAGCTCCGTTCTCTCCCTTTCTGTTCTGATGGAGCCATTTTTAATGAGGAGATGGTTCGGAAGGGGAGTGGTGGTCAGGGAGACCAAAGAAGGCAGAGAAGCACTGTCAGCCTGCACAGCAGTGACTGTCACTTTGCAGTCAGTAGCTGGCTGGTCCTCCTCAGGACCCCGTTTCTTCCAAGCTTGAGGCAATAGGAAAGATGCGCAGCTTTGTGCGTTATCACAGCAAATAGATTCTCTTTTTCCCTTAAGTATTTAGAGCGTTGTCAGCAATGTAGACAGAAGATGGACAGCTGTGTTTAAAAACTAAGAACACATCCCAGGGCGCTCACTGTGGCACGGAGTGAATATGTATTGATTGCTAGAATTATTTTTAAGAATGCCATTTCAGAAGCAGAGTTAGGTACTAAGCCAGCATGTTTCGTGTGTGTGTGTGTGTGTGTGTGTGTGTGTGTGTGTGTGTGTATTTTTTTGTAGGCCCGAGTTTGACTTTTGGTGTCTCCAGAGTCTCAGAGTTCACCGATTGGTAAACTGTCTGGCCGACAAATCCCTGGAACCGATGTGCCTCTTCCTTCCCAGCACTAGGGGTACAAAGTGTGTGCTGACACATTTGGCTTTGTGTGGGCGCTGGGACTTGGAGGTCAGGTCCTCATGCCTGCTCAGCAGCCCAAGCATGGCTAGGTGAGGAGCTAACCTGTTCTCAAGTGTTTGGACAAATGAGCTGGTATTTGAAAGCATCCTGGACAAACCAGAATGTCACCAGCCACACTGGATTTAAACCCAGAGAGGATGCAAAAGCTCATCCAGGAGGGGATAGGTTGCAGATACACTGGGGGTTGTTATTTATAAAGACATTTATTCCTTCATTCTGAGACGGACGTAAATTGAACTGGTGACTAAGGTAACCTCAAGGAAGTAAGGGCAGACCGCTGTTGTGTTTCTGGGACCCCAGGAGTCCACACAGAGGATTGCAGTTATGAAGTGCAGAGTGTTTGTAGGACAGGGCCAACTTCAGAGGCTGAAAGACTGCCCTCGTCTGCTGCAATTCATTATTTGCTGATGCACACCCATCAGGGATGCTGGTGGTGTTTGGTGCTGTTGGGTAGGCGACTGAGTGTTCAGTACCTGCTCCATGCCACTTACTCCATGCCACAGGGGTGTGCTGGATGGGTTGTGGGGCATTGGACCTGGGTAGCACTTTGCTTGGTTGTGACTTACCCTCTGTGAATCATCTGGATGCCTTGCTTTCAGGCTAGCTCTTATCAATAAAGTATGGCAGGGCAGTCTGCCAGTGTGCTTAGGGAAATAGTTTACAGGAAGAGACACAATGTTGAAACAAAATGGCCTGATCTCATCAGAGCCAGGTCTGAAATCCACAGGGAATGGTTACAGTTAGCTCACCTTTTAAAAGAAAAGCCAGCCTTAGTCTGTTGTGGGCAAATGAAGTCAGTTTTTCTCAGTCCAGGTGAAAAGGGAGAGAGCCTATCTGTGTACATTAGTCAAAGCGCAGATGACGTCTGCATTTCAGTTTGCATCTGGATTGCCACATGCACCTGCATACAGAGAGCAACAGTGATATCTCCTCTCTGACAGAAGCAACACGAGGAGGGGTCGCTTCCTTGCTGTGCATGCTGGCCTCGCCTTCTGCTGTGAGAGCTTGTTTGCTCACCGGGCAGCACAGCCCTTGGGACGTTGAAGAGATTCCTTCCCTGTCTGCCTGCCTTCTGCAGAAGGGGGAAGCCGATCATAATGAGCAGTGGAAGAAGTTACACAGACATGAATGTAACAGGATGGGTACAGAGCGAAGGAAAGAGCAGGGTGTAGGGCGAGGACGTACGTACGTCGTGGACACACGTTATGAAGAGGATAGAAAGCTAATTGCTTTTCTAGTTCTCAGTTTTTCATGGGTTGTTTGGTTTTGGTGATGGCTAAGTACATACTGAAAGTGAGAAATTCCATGTGATTTCCCGGAACTAGAGTGACAGATGATTGTGTCCTGCCATGTGGGTGACTGGGAACTGAATCTGGGCCCTCTGCAGGAGCAGCTGCTCTTAACTGTTGAGTTCTCTCTTAACGCTCCAGAATACTTTCAAAACGTAGATTCTGCAGTCCTTGTTTACTTTATCTGTACCCTACTCTGGAGAAAACAAACTCTGGGCACGACACAGTTCATTTTAGAGACAAATGTGAATGTTCACAACTGGTATTTGGTTTTAGAAATGGCAAATATATACTTTAAAAGTTGATTTTCTGGGGTGGAAGAGATGGCTCAGAAGTTAGAGCTCTTGTTCTTGCAGAAGACTAGGGTTTGGTTTTCAGCACCTGTATGGTAGATCTCTAACTCCAGTTCCAGGGGATCCAACACCCTCTTCTGGCCTCAGCAGGCACCAGGCATACACATGGTGCACATACATACCCACATGCATACACACAAAATAAAATAAATGAATCATATATATATATATATATATATATATATATATATATATATATATATATATGCACATTTAATTGATTTTTCTGTCACTCTGGCCCGTAGATATTTCAGAGCAGAGAACTCGCTCCCATTTTGATTTCTGGTGCTGGGAACTGAACTTGGCTGCTCTAAGCTGTGGAGGTTCTGTCATCACTTATTTTGGGAATGAACAGACAGGGAAGGTGTTTACCTTCTCATTCTTTATGGCTTCTTTTGAAACGTGCCTTGCTATGTTGTCCAGGCTGGCCTTGACTTGTGATCCTCCTGCCTCAGCCTCCCAAGCATTGGGTTTGTAGAAGGGAGTCATTGCTGTCCTCTGCTGGTTCCTAAGACCACTAAAATTGCTGTGAATATGCATATATAGCGTAAAATTATGGAGAGCTTTGAATTCAGTCAGTGTTACACTTCCTGTGTGTGAGACAATATACATATCCATTTTGAGAAAGACCAGAATCTTTTTTGACAAACAAAATACCAAGCCCATATTTTACTAGCTTGAATTCCATGCCCACCCCACCCCTTGAAAAGCACAGAACTCACTCCTCCCCTTTTCCTAATTTGCTTTAATTTGGTTGTTGAAATGCAGCCTATGAAACATTCAGCAGGGCTGTGATCTGAAAAACAGCAGCCTTTGCTCTAGTGAACCTTTCTCTTGTTCCTGAAGACAAAACTGAAGTCAGAGAAGTCTGAGGCCCATCAGAGGTCACACCGAGGCACCAACAAGAGTGGATTGGAAGCACAAATCTTTCAGCTGCTTCTCCTCCCTCCCTCCCTCCCTCCCTCGCTCCCTCCCCCTCCCTCCCTCCCTCCCTCCCTCCCTCCCTTCCTTCCTTCCTTCCTTCCTTTTCTTTTCTTTTGTCTTCAACACAAGGTTTCTCTGTATAGCCCTGGCTGTCCTGGGACTCACTCTGTAGACCAGGCTGGCCTCGAACTCAGATCTGCCTTCTGAGTGCTGGGGTTAAAGGTGTGCACCCCCGCCACTCGGCTCAGTTGCTGCTTTCTGAGTGTTTGCTGTGACAGAGGGAACGACAGGAGAAAGTTACCACATGAGGACATGCCGAGCCTTGACTGCTTCTCGGAAGGCGGCGTTCTCTCGGGTTGTTTGGCCCTCACTCCGTTTAGCCTCACTATGTTCCCCCTAAAGATTCATTTCTGTTTTCATTTCTGTGTGCATGTATGTGTCTGTGTGTCTATGTCACACGTGCCTGTGGAGACGGAGGGTTCCAGTCCCTGGAGTTCCAGGTGGTTGTGAGCTGCCTGACACAGGTACTGGGAACTGAACCTGGGACCTCTAGACAGGAAACACTCAACCGAGCCGCTGAGCCTTCTCTCCTTATTCTTTGTCTCTTTTGCTGCTGTAAGAAAGTACCTAAGATGGGTCATTTGTCATGAGTAGAGAGCACTGACTCACGCTTCTAGAATATGTGAAGCTCAGTGAAGGGGCTGACCCCTGGCAAGGACCTGATGTGGAAGAGAGACGTAGGAGGGTTGTACTCACACCTGACTGCCCAGCTTGAACCCATCCTTTCAAAGTAGTTAGCCCACTTTCAGGATAGCAACACTAATCCGTTATCATGGCAGGAGTTCCCTATGACACCCACACTTCCTGTTATATATCCCTTCTGCTGGGATCGTATTTGCTACACATGAGCTGTGGGAGACACACCCAAATCATAACCCTGTGTGTGTGATTGACATAAACATCAGTGTAGAACATTTACTGTTGAGTTTTGCTTTTCCTGGTCTGGTGGCTTTTAAGACCGTTGTTTGCCCAGAGTCTGAAGGCTGCAGATGTGAAGGTTCTGATACAGCCCTCGTACATGCAGGGTACTAGGTTGTTACTCTAAACGTGTGTTAACACCTTGTGTGGTTTTTGTTTATGTCATGTATAGTCCTTTAAAATGGATGATTGGAAAGGGCATTGAATACCTTATAGTTGGCAGAATTTTTGGATTTTGCCCCACATTAATAATTATTTGAAAACATCTAGGCAGAATGTTTTGTTATGTTAGTTGTCATTGGGTCACTTTACTAATATGAAATTTATCCTCTGAAGGCACTTGTAAACACCCGAGCACACAAAACACCCCGAAGATTCTCCACGGAAACCCATTGAAAGATGCTTCTGGTCTGCTCTCCTTTACCACTCAAGATGTGGCTTTGCCAGCAGGACAGTGGTTGGGGGAGGGCAGGACAGTGGTTGAGGGAGGGCACTCATGGCTCTGATGAACAGACTTGCAAACGCCACTCCTCTTTAGGCGTTGACTAGGCTCAGTGGGAATAAGCTCAAAGTGAAACAATGCCACCTGCCAATCATCTTGGTTCTGTGTGGACTTCTTAAGGCAGTGTGTGCCGCATAGAGCAGATCAAGGGATGGATAGAGCCACAAGCTCCTGTCTGAAGAAGTGCTGAAGGGTGGATGGATCCATACATCCCTCTGGGTGTTTTTGTTCACCATGGGGGCGGGGAGAATGGGACAGGCAGAGAAGTTGAGGAGTAGAGAAATTGAAAATACTTTGCATAAGGCATGCAGCTGGGCGGTCTTACCACAGACCTGTCTGTAGTCTGTGGAGCAGGGTGTGAACTTGGTTACCCTGACCCACCTTCTGCTCTTTATTATTATTTTTTATTTATTCCTTGCCAAAAGAGTGAAGGTGCAATGGTGTCCCGTGTTGGAAACATGAGAAATTTTAAGTCCTAAAGAGAGATGCTATGTCTTCCCTTTGTCTGTCAGAGACCACCATTCCGTTCCCTCCCCAGTTAGTGTGGTTAGTGGACACGAAGCAGTTAGAGCTCGAAGCTGACTCCCAAGAAAGGATACAAAGGCTTTCACCAATCAAAGGATGTAACTAGACTTGGGACAGTGGGTATCTTTCACCCACCATCCCAGGAAACCCCTGAGGCAGTTTTTCAGAAGTAGTGGCTCTGTGAGGTAGAGTATCACCCCTTTTCCCCTAGCCCATTCTTGAATAAGAAATGGTCTCTGTAAAGCATAACCTGTAAAAATATACACCCGGGGATGTTCACTTAGAGTGCTTGCCAAGCTTTCCTAAGGCCCCAGGTTTCATTCTCATAACTGTATAGTCCAGATGTGGTGGATCACTCTTGTAATCTGAGGATGTGATTACAGGAATACCAGGTCACCTTCAGCTACCTTGTGAGTTCAAGGCCAGCGTGGGCTGTGTGAGGACATGGCTCAAAATAAAATCATAATACACCCTCCATGCTGAGAACAGAGGCAGCCTAGGTAGGTGGCCTTCCCCCAGGAAAGGGCCAAGGACATTGTCTCACAGCTCAGTTGACACATCATCTGGTCTTTTTGTTTCCTGGTTTCCTGTAAACTGTGAAACTGCCACAGGCAGTTTGAGTAAAGTGTACACGAATCCATTTTCCTTTCCCCATTTCTGTTTCCTGATTTCTTTTGAAATATGTGGGAGCTAAGGAGATGGATTATATATCTGACTGGTAATGTGGAGGTCAGAACACACTAGTATCCTGTAAGTTCCCAGTTCCCTTGCAGTGGTTCTCTACCTTCCTAACGCGACGACCCTTCATACAGTGCCTCATGTTGTGGTGACCCCAACTATAAAATTATTTTCGTTGCTACTTTATAACTGTAATTGTTCTACTATTATAAATTGTAATGTAAATATCTGTGCTTTCTGATGGTCTTAGATGACCCTTTTGAATGGGTCATTTGGTCCCCAAAGGGGTCATGACCCACAGGTTGAGAACTGCTCAAAGTCTTAGAATCACAAGACTATTGCCCAGGAACTTGGGTGTGACAATCATATATAGTGAGAACGTAAGCAACAGTGTAAGCTTGTTTGGTGGATGAGTGTGCCAGGGCCTCCATCAATCAGTCTGGTGTAGCCAAAACAAAAATGTACCATCTTGCTGTTCTAAGACCAAGGCATGGGCAGAGCTGGTTGCTTCTGCCCATTGGCTTGCCTTAGCTTCTAGGATCTTACAGGTGACCTTTGGCTGTCAGAAGAACTGCCTGCATGTCTGCCTTCATGGCCATGTATGTGTCCCTCCAAATTTCTCCGTTTTATAAGAATACCAATCATATTGGTTTGAGGTCATCCCTGATGACTTATTAATTCAGGATGTCTGCAGTTATTTGAAATCAGACTCTGAGGCACTGGCCCTTATCCCACAGGAAGTTTGGGGGACACAGTTCAGTCCATAATGGTTACAAGTTTAACTAGCTTTGTCTCTAGACTCTCTGATAAGATTGGCCCCAATCAGGCAACCGACACGTTCAAAATTAGTGAACACCTGCTGTGTTATGACTCTTCTCAGAGTTTTCACATACCTTGCATTCTTTACCACAGCAAACAATGCATTTGTGTTTCTAAAAGCTGCAGAGGTCTCGTTACTACGATAAAAGAGAACAAACCCTGGAGACGAATGGACACACTGCAGAATCCGCTGCTCATCTTTTTCTTCTGGGTCCCCAAAGTGTAATAAGTATAACCTCCAGTCACATGTGGGAGGACTCTGATTTCAGTCAAGTTCAGTGGGTGCCAATTACAACAGAACATGCAGTATGTCATTCCAGAAAATGTGGACTGTACATTTTGGGCAGTTCAAAGGATTTGTCAAGGGCAATTTTGACAGGCTGATACTTTATAACAGACTTTGTTTTTTTTTTTTGAGGCTGGTACCCAGCCCGGCCACAAATTGGCTGTGTACCCAAGGATCGCCATGAACTCCCATTCTGCTTCCTCATGCCCAGCCTGGGCTTACAGCTGTGCACCACCACACCCAGTTTATGCAGTAAAGGGGATCCAATCAAGGCCTTCCATGGTAGGCAAACACTCTACCAACTAAGCTACATCTCTAAGCCCCAGCTAGGTACTGACTTTTGATTTTAATTTCTTGCTGTAGTTTGGAGATGCTGTGTTTTCATTTGTTTCTTCAGACCACACAGGTAGTAGACCTGTTTTGTCAATTAAATCTTACTGGATATTGTAATGAATCAGACATCCAAAAAATGGATCATTACTGATTAACCCAGCTGCTTCTTTGAGCTCACTTATCCAGAACAGTCAGGAAGACATTGAGAAATTATCGAGTGAAAGTGTGTTTGTGTGCTCTAGAAGGAAATTACACGGAGTAAATATATTGTATAATATGCTTAGGTCATCACAGGTCTTTATGCATTCGATCTGGTACTCAGGATATATATCTATGTATCTACATATCTATACATTATTCAGCGAAAACAGTGTTGTTTGTGTAAGATGGAGGCTCAAGGATCAAGAAGATGCAACTTCTCTGTGGGAGTCCTCTCGCTGCATCTGTTAATCTGCCCGCTAGGCATGCCCTATGTGCTGTGCCTCCTTTTAGGCATATGGAGAAGTGACAAAAACCAGTGGCTAACACCTGGAGGATGGAGTGTCAGGGAAGAAGTGAGAGGGATGAGGGAAATTGGGAGTGGCTGGAGGAAGAAGTTAGGTGGGTTGCCATTTGCTTTAAATGGGCAACCTCTCTGAAAACAATTGACATTAAACATTTAAAGGAGGACAGCTAAGCCTGTGGTGTTGTGGAGCCGGTGCCTCATTATCAGGTGTGCCCTCAGAGGTGGTCAAAAGATGGCTCCGTCCACCAAGTGCCTGCTCCTCAACCATGACGACTGATCCCTGTAACCATGCTGGACACGCCTGTAGTTCTGTTGCTATGGAGGCAGAGATGGGCAGACCCCTGGGGTTTACTGGCCAGCCAGCCTAGCTTCCTTGCTGAGTTGCAGGTCAGTGAGAGACTGTCTCAAACAAGGTGGACATCTGCCTGTGCACACATGCATACTTGTGCATGCCCCCTTGCTCACATGTGTGCACACGTAAGTGGTTGAGGCCCAGTCTCTAGGAAATGGTAGTGGAATGGGAGGCTGTGCAGGCATTGAGACAGTGCTGAGATTGTGTCTGCCAAAAGGACAAGAACTACATCTGTCTTACTCACATGGGTCTCCAGGGTGACTAGCTCATAGTCATTGCTCACTGAACATGTGTTGGTTGAGTAAGGAGCATAACATAGCATCCCCCTATATGAAATTAGAGAAAAGCCCAGACACCCAAGAAAGAGTTGAGAACAAAGTCCTTAGGCGTATAAGTCCCACTTCCTCAGGGTGCTCCATCAGGTACACACCCTGTTCTTCTGAAGCTTGGGGCCAGATAGCTGCCTTGTTCACATAGGCTTCTCAGTTCCATTGTGGATCACATTACAACCAGCACCTTGCTCATCCAAGAGAGGGAAATTGATTTCAGATTACTCCCATATTGGTTAAAAATTCAAACTGCCATGCATGCTTTACGGGATCGGGGAGAAGGTGGGTCCTTGGTTTCAGCTGCAGTAAAACTGGTCTAATTAACTGAGCACTGTCTGTCACTGTGACACAGCTGGGCAGCCCCACTTCTGCACAGGGGCTGGCTTGGAAGACACATCAGGGCTAGGAGGAGTTGAGCACTGTGTCTGTTACCGTGGGGCAGTGGACACGTCCCTGCTCTGCACAGGTCTGGGAGACTGCAGAGCGGATGACGCACGCCCCGAGCTTCCCTTCTGTTCTCTGCCTCTTCCGTGGGTCACTGCTTGTGCACCTGAAACTAGGTGGTTACATATTCAGGAATTTGAAAGCTGGTTATTAACCACAATCTTTTAAAACACAGAATTGTGTAAGCTTTCAATTAAATTATATTTAAGAAGTAACGAATACCCCCAGTTCATCAACCTTAATTAAATCTCACCGCATGTCTCTGCCCCAGCCCTGTGCCTGTGGTGTTCTGTGGTGCACACTGTCATGACCCCGCCTTCTCTTGGCATGATCCTTGTGCCTGTGCCTTCCCCAGGAGGTCTTCCCATCTCTCTTCTCCCTCTCAATATGAAGACCAGTGAGCCAGAGCAGATTAATTAAGGCCACACATTCTTTACCTTTTTTTTGTCACTGTGACTAAAACATCCAACACAGACAGTCTGGGGAGAGATTTATTTGGGCTCATGCCTTTAGGTGGTTCAGTCTGTGGTTGGTTGTCATCCTTTGCTTGAGCAGGACCCCATCACAGCAGGAGCTTATGCAGAGGAGAGCTACTGTCTCATGGCTGACCTGGAGACAGAGAGACCAGGGGTAATGGGGAGCCAGCATTCAGAACACAAGCCTATGGAGGTAGTTTATATTTAGCCCCTAACAGGACCCAGCCTGCTCCAGAGCCTCTTTGTCTTGAGTCATTATGTCTGCAGCTACCCAGTTTTCAAACCATGTTACATTCTGAGTTGTGGGGATGACAGTTCACATGTCTTTTGCAGGAAGGGCACAGTTCACAACTCAGTGTTTTCAAGCTTCCTGTTGGGACTACTTTCTTGTATGAGAACAACTCACATAATAAAAGTAAACATTAGAGCCAGGTAATTGTAATTCCAGTGGCTTCTGGCACAGTCTTTTGCACATGTTCTCTCAGAAATCTCTCAGCTACCCAGGAGTGTACTCGCCATTATTTCCAGTTAAAAAGATATATTTACGAGCCGGGCGGTGGTGGTGCACGCCTTTAATTCCAGTACTCGGGAGGCAGAGGCAGACGGATCTCTGTGAGTTCAAGGCCAGCCTGGGCTACCAAGTGAGTTCCAGGAAAGGCGCAAAGCAACACAGAGAAACCCTGTCTCGAAAAACCAAAAAAAAAAAAAAAAAAAAAAAAAGATGTATTTACTTTTTTTACTACATTAATTTTTTTTATATGTTTTTGTGTGTGAAGGTTTGGCCTGCATGTATTTATGTGTACCATGTGCATGCCTGGGGCCTATGGAGGACAGAAGGGGACATTAGATGCCCTGGAACTGGAGTTAGGGTGCTTGTGAGCCATCATGTGGGTGCTGGGAATGAAACCCCAGTCCTGCAAGAACAAGTGCTCTAAAACTGCTAAGCCGCCTCCAGCCCCTTCCTTATTTGTTACTGTGTGTGTGTGTGCGCGCGCGCGCGCGTGTGTATGTGTGTGTGCGTGTGTGTGCTCACGTGTGTGTGCGTGTGCGTGCGTGCGTGTGCGTGTGTGTATGTGTGTGTGTGCATGTGTGTGCGCGCGCACGTGTGTGTGCATGTGTGTGTGCGCGCGCACGTGTGTGTGTGTGTGTGTGTGTGTGTGTGTGTTAAAATCTCTGCTCCACTTATCAGAAAATATGTAGTATTTGTCTTTCTGAGAGTGGCTTGTTTCATTTAACACAATTCCATCTGTTTTACTGCAGACGTTGGTTTCATTTTTTCCTTCTTATAAAACTTGCACATTCAAGTGGAACTTACCACTTAGATATGCATTGCCTAATGTATTTCTCATGACAACGTTTTGAAGATATCGCTCCAGTCCTGGGGAAGGGATGGGTGGAGAACTCTGTTCCTGGGCCAGGAGTACGCACCTGGCACAAGACACGCGACACCCACAGACTCCCCTTCGTAGATTCTGCCATAGTCTGATGGAGCAAACGCCCATCTCAGGCGCCTCCCATTGCTGAACCTTCTCTTTGTAGAGGATTTATCTCCCACTCTCTGTGTTTCTCATTCAGGTGGTAAATGCTGAGGAAACCCTGGCGGTGCATTGAGTGTGGGCTGCCGGACAACTAGGAGGTGCTAGGTCTTTCATGGCCACACTTCCCTGACTGGGTCAGGAGGTCCTGCCTCTCCGCTTCCTGTTCCTGGTGGCTGCCAGTCCTCAGTTATGTCCTGCTACCACACAACAGCTGACTAGAAACTGAGGGACAACATGGTGTAGGGTCATGAATTGGGCATGAACTGCGGGTCCTTTCTCAGGTTGAGGGCAAAGTGTCAGCTACCCTTTGGGCACACATGAGGCTTCAGGGCTGTTGGTGGCATTTAGTGTTCTGTGGTTACAGGGCTGAAGTGTCATCTCTCAAAGCCAAGCATCTATGTAACCCAAAGTGTCTCTACCACATGGACATGCGCCTCTTTTAAGGGCTGGTCACTGTTGTTGCTGGTGTCTGCTAAAAGACTCACTTGGCTAGGCCACTGTCCCACCATGAGTCAATTCTCTTTCCAGTATATAAGTCAGCAATCAGGGACTTAAGGATACTGGTAAAATCCCTTCTTCGCCTTTGCCATGAGTAATGGCCGGAAGTGAAACACAGGTTCAGTCCCAGTGTGGGATAGGGATGTCACCACAGAAAGATTGTGGTGACATTATTTCACAGGAAGAGAAAGACCTCATGTAGATGTGGAACCTAACAAAGTTGAACTCGGGGAGGAGACCAGCACTTAATAGGGACTTAGATGCAGGGTGGGCTGGGCAGATGGTGAGAAACTTCCAAGTATAACATGAGTAAATTCTGGAGACCCAGCATACAGTGTGGGGGTTGTAGTTGCCAATTCTACACTTTGTCCTTGAAGTTTGCTAAGTGAGTGTATCTTACCAGTTCAACACATGCACACACAGCAGGTCTGTGAGGTGATAGACGTGTTTAGTAAATAGTGGTAATCGTTTCTTGTGTATAGATGTATCTCATGTTTATGTTTCACACCTTAAACTCGTGCAGTTTTATTTGTCAGTTATATCTCAATAAAGCTGGGAAATCAAGAAGAGGCGATGATCCGAGGGCCGTGCTGGAATGTTATTGCCACATCTGGACCTCTCTTGCTTGCTCCACTCCTGGCCTCTGACTCAGGTTATTCTCCATCGCTCCCTGACTGCCTTATCCAAACATGCCCGTGGGGCTCCTATACCGGGCAGGGCAGGAGAAGCGAGTGATGGGCTTTCTGGGGAGAGCCTCCGAGGTGCCAGTCCTTTGCTTGTTTAGTGTCCAGATGTGTCCTCAGAAGTTTGCAGAGTACCAGTTTTCAGACTTCGTTCTCAGGGGTGCCTCTGTTTTCCATTTAGTTATTTTATAAATTTAGATTTGAGACTTTCATACCCAGATGGAGTATATATAGACCACATTTACCCCCTGTTCCCCCTCCAGCTCCTCCTAGACCCCCCCCCCCCCCCAACTTCATGTCCTGTTTCTTTATCCCACTGAGTCTTTTGGAACTTCTAGAATATGCATGGGTGTAGGGCTGTCCCCTGGAGCGTGGGCAACCTGTCAGGGGTCGTACCCCTGAGGAAGACGGATTCACATCAACTGTCATTAGCTCCTCAGCGAGGGGTAGGGCCCCATTAGCCCCTTCCTCCTATTACCACTTAAATATTCTTGATTTCAAAGTTAAGACAGTAGTGCGTTGAAGTCTGAATTGGAAGGGAGAGAATGTGACACACCGTACCTCAATCAGGTAGAACTCAGCGTCAGAGCGCAGGGTGTGCTGGGTTCAGGAATGGGTGGTGGATCAAGACCCTCAAACCATGTGTCAGTGCTGTTTCTTTAATGTAATTGATTTTCGTGTGTGTGTGTGTGTGTGTGTGTGTGTGTGTGTGTGTGTGTGTGTGTGTGTTTATGTTGGTGTATGCACACCTATGTGCATCAGTGCACGTGCAACTGGAGGTCAGAGGTCGGTGTCACTGTCTTCTTTTCTTGTTCCCTACTTTATCTTCTGAGACAGGTCTTTCACTGAACCTGGTGTTCATCAGCTGGGGGTGGGCTGGCCAGCCAGTAAGCCCCAGGAGCCAGTGGTATCCCCCCTCCAGTGCTAGGGTTATAGGCATGTGTCATCACACCTGGCTTTTTAAAATGTGGATGCTGGGACATGAGTTTGATCCTGTGGTTAGGTAACACTTCACCAGGGTGAGCCACTTCCACAGCCAGATGTCAGTGGCATATTTGTGCTGACTATTTTGTTTTGAAAGCATCTGTGATGTTGGTAGAAGGTGGCCACCCTCTCCCCAGAGCCCCTAGAGCAGCAGTTCTCAACCTGTGGGTCGTGACCCCCAAGGGGGACCACATATCAGATGTCCTGCACAATCAGATACTTACATTAGTATTCATAACAGTAGCAAAATTATAGTTATGAAGTTGAAGCAAAATAATTTTATGGTTGGGGGCCACCACAATATGTGGAACTGTGTTAAAGGGTCTCAGGAAGGTTGGGAACCACTGCTCTAGAGGCTCACATGATGCACAGTTTCCTTCCCCAGGCTTGATACCTGCTTTCCTCTTAATGACTTGGTCCAGGTTGATGTCTTATCCACGTGACTAAAGCAGGGCCTCTCGCTCATTTCTTAGTCTTATGGAATGGCATTTTCTTAGTAAGCAGGGGTCTTTGGCAAGATAAAAAGGAAGAATCCTTGGCAAATGACCATTTAGGAACTCAAAGTGATCAGGACACCCTGTACAGATCAACTTAATCTAATTCCAGGTGTTTCAAATTGGCATTCTGTGCCTCGTCACACACCACAGTATAGCTGTAACATGACCACTTGTGAAGCGTGGCCTTGGTTGCTAGGTTTTCTCGTCTTCCTTCCTTCCTTCCTTCCTTCCTTCCTTCCTTCCTTCCTTCCTTCCTTCCTTCCTTCCTTCCTTCCTTCCTTCCTTCCTTCCTTCCTTCCTTCTTTCCTTCCTTTCTTTCTTTCTTTCTTTTTTTTTTTTTTTTCCAGTTTTTTGAGATAGTGTTTCTCTGCGTAGCCCTGCCTGACCTGGAACTCACTTTGTAGACCAGGCAGGCCTCAAACTCAGAGATCTACCTGCCTCTGCCTCTCAAGTGCTGGGATCAAAGGTGTGTACCACCACCACCCAGCTCAATTGCTAGATTTTCTATGGGGTTTAATCCCCTATTTTCTTGACATGGGCATCCTTTAAATCCTTAGGAATACTATCTCCAGGTAATACCACAGGGGACCAGGACTCAGATCCTGCTCTATTCCTGGGATTTGTCAAAGCTGAAATGCCTCGGACTGCATGCTAGCCAGATGTCACAAACATGGCCCCTGGAGCTACTTCTCTGACTCTCTCATTTCCATGGGATTTTCCTTCCCCACATAGAAGGCAGCTTTGCTCACTCTTTAAATTTTACATTGCTTTATTTTTTTTATTGTTGTGTTTAAGGAAGGGTCTGAGTAAAGACCCAGGTTGTGGCTGGAATCTGATTTAGCCTGGTTCTTGCCTCCTGCTTCTCCTTAGTTTGGTGTGGGCAGAGGTCTGGCGGTCTGGAGGCCGCAGCGGCACTGCCTGCCTTTAGCAGTTTGATGACCTGTTTTTCCATCAGGTGTCTATAACAGGCAGGTACTGGGGTTGCAAACCAAATAAGTGCCATCTGGCCCAGAAGCTGAAGGGTGGAAGGTGGAGAGCTGCAGGGAGTGGCTGGACGCCAGCGAGCTGGACACAACTTGCCTCTTGTCCAGGGTCGACTTGGTCTGGCTTGAGCTGGTTATTGCCTTGCAGGAATTTGAGCCAGTGCTGTGAAATCGTTCTTATATTTCAGTCAAAACTAGAAGTTTCTCTTGATAAGGTGCAGCTTTTAAAGCTGGCTAGAGAATTCAGTTTTTGTGTGACGCTATGAAAGATGAAGCTTTGCCTTCGGGCCAGGCTTGCCCTGTGTGTGGCTGGCCACCTTGCCCCTCTGGTCTGCCTTGCCGTGGTCAGCAGATGGGTGGAGATGCTTTGTGGGCCTGAAGCAGCTGCTCTTCCATCTCCTTCCTCACAGAGCCTCAGTTTTGTACAAAAGCCCACTTTCCTCCTTGATGCCTTTGAGCGGGGGAGGAACCAGACCCCAGCTCTGTGCTGGACTGGTTTGGTTTGTGTAGCTTCCTTGTTGTGATTGGTTCAGCACTGGATATGTGCTCTGACTGTCCAGTGGAAGATGTGCTGCTGACCTCTGCCTGGGAAAGCCGTGCTTGTCCCCGAAGCCTGAAAAGCGGAGGTCTCCTGGGCTCTGAGTGCCATCTACAGTGGCTGGAGCTGTCTCCTTGCAGCCTTGTGGATGAAGTCAAAATTGAGAAGAGCTGACTGCAAGGGACGGGAAGAACCTGCTCTCTTGGTGGTAGCCTTCAGCTGAGATCAGATGGCTCTGAAGTTTGTCCTTCCTGGGACATCTATTTGTATGAGATAAGAGTCTTTATTGCAGGCTAGAGAGATGGCTCCAGGGCCAAGAGCACTGGCTGCCCTCCCTGAGGACCCAAGTTCAATCCCAGCACCCATATGGTGGCTCACAACCATCCGTAACTCCAGTTCTAGGGCATCCTGTCTCCTCTTCTGACCTCTGTGAGAACCAGGCACACGTGGTATACATGCATACACGCAGGCAAGGCACCTATACACATAATAAAATAAATAAATCTTTAAAAAAAAGTCTTTATTGCTTTTCTTTCTTTCCAAAGACAGCTTGGGTTGGCCTGCACACGAACCAGGAGAGAGGCTTCTGCTCAGTTCTAGCCCTTGTGAACTCAGCTTTCTTGCTGCTGTACTTAGCTGCCACTAATTCTGACAGTCGGATCTTAAGGCCCTGTACTGTTTCCTTGGTGTTGGCCCTTTGGAGAGCTGTCCAAGACAGGCTCCATCTTTGTGCAGAGAAGGAAGCCATCCTATGGGCAGGGTAGGGAAGAGGAAAGTGATATCTGTTCCATCTACCACGGGTTCAGGGTTGCCAGTGCAGAAGTACCTGTATTGGCCATAGAGGTTTGGGGCCAGGCCGGGGTGTGTGTGTGTGTGTGTGTGTGTGTGTGTGTGTGTGTGTGTGTGTGTATGCACATGCAAATATGTGATAAGGCCTGGGGACAACCATAGATGTTGGTCCTCAGGAGTCATTTACCTTATTTTTTGAGGCAGGGTCCCTCACTGGAATGGAGCTTGCTGGGTAGGCTAGACCAGGTGACCAGCAAACTCTGGTGCTCTCACATCTTTTTATTTTTTATTTTTTAATGTAAATTCTGGATGCAGAAGCCTGCATGTGTGTGAATAGCTCAGATTAAGTATTGGTCACACACACACAACTCTTTGTGCCTTTAACTAATCACTTTTACTGTTGTACAGCTTGGAGAGGCAGTGAGGCACATGGGAAGGCGTGCGTGAATTCTGATGCCTCCTGGGTTGTGTTCAAAGCCAAGCTACCTGGGTGATTTTTCAGGCTACCAGACCTTAGCAAATAGCTCATTCTCTTTGTGGCTCAGTTTCCTAATCTGTGGAATGAAAGCAGTTATGACATCTTGTAGGCATGGGAGAATTAACAATTTAATACATTACTACATTGAAGGTACTCAGAACTGTGCCTCGTACACTTTTAAGTGCCTTGCATGTTTGCTGATCCGCATAGTCCAAATAACTAATGCAATCTGCAGCTCACTGCTGGCTGTATCATCAGTCTTCGTTAGGTATTTTAGAAGACCCTAATCAATTGGTGGATGTATTGTCACTGTCTTTTAGATTACAAGTGATTTATTGCAGGATGTAGAAATGACTGTGGGAGGTAAGCTTGTGGGAGAGAGTCCATGGGCCAGGGATGCAGGCTTCCAACCAGCAGGCGTCATGGGGAATAAAGAGATTATATAGTGTGTTTGCCTGACTGAATCTGGCTACAGTCAGGGTGACAGTTAGCACAGTCTAAGGAAGCATTCCTTAGTGCTCAACACTAAAGTGTGTGGTATTTAATAAGACAAACATTTCTGCTAAGTGCCCATTCCTGTCGAAGGTAGGCAGTCTGTGCTTTCATTTCTTACCATTATTTATCCTTTCACTGCCTCATTATCTGTTTCTGAATGGCAAGAGTGATGGTCAGTTTGTGAACAGGAATCTCAATTGTTTTGTGATAGTTAACAATATGAGATTTAGGAAATAAGATCTTTGACCTTTGCAGACATCTTGGAGGGCTGTTACTTTGCCAGGCCCTGGTGACACCCTATAGAACTATGGCCTTGTGAGGGCTCAGTGTCATCTTGTAGAGCTGTGACTCCATTAGGACATGGTGACATCATGGGGATGTCACCTGGGATGGCGTGTGGCATTCTGTAGAGTTGTGACCCCATGAGGACATGGTGTCATCCTGTAAGATCATGCCCCTGTGAGGGCATGGTGATAGCCTAAGAGGTCCCTGCAGTGGTGTGGTGACACCCTGTACAGCTGTGGTCCTGGGGAGGTGTGCTTGCGGCCTTGCTAGGACATTGCTCACCCTTCTTGCACTCCAGGTCTCTATGTGTAGGGTGGGTACACAGGTCTCCCAGCAGCTCCCTGTGGGCACGTGGAGTCCTGTGTGTGTGATGGCCAGCACAGAGCCTTCTTTGTCCTGTTTTGTTTTCCTCATTCTGTCTGTCTGTAACCAGCATCTTGGGTTTTAGGTCAGAAAGATTTTAACTATAATTCTACCTGAGTCTTCTAAGGTGGGGCAGTAGCAAGGAAAGGAATGGAATGATACTTCTTTTTTTTTTGCTTTCATGAACATGAATAACTAATTTTTTTTTTTTTTTGTACTTTCTGTTTTGAGATGGAATCTTTTTATGTTGCTCAGGCTGCCCTCAAACTCATAGCTCGAGAAATCCTCCTGCCTCAGCCTCCTGAGTAGTCGGCATTATGGGTATATACCATCATACCCATTTTGTGAGTTTTTAGTGTATTTTGAGTGTTTACCTGGAAATTGTGGGTAGAACTAAAGTAAGGTTTTGCGGAGCTGTCTCTGTGGAGATCTCTGGCTGTGTGTGCCATCCAGCTCAGGCAGGCCTCCACCTTTCCCGTTTGTATCTCCAGCTCACGGGCTAAATTGCTGATGTGGCAACAGGCACTACCTCACCGAACATGCCTGGTTTCACCAATAAAGCCGCATTTGAGTTTCACAAGCTTTTGGTTTGTTTTTTTTTTTTGTTTTTTGTTTTTTCGAGACAGGGTTTCTCTGTGTAGCTTTGCGCCTTTTCCTGGCACTCACTTGGTAGCCCAGGCTGGCCTCAAACTCACAGAGATCCACCTGGCTCTGCCTCCCGTGAGCTGGGATTAAAGGCGTGCGCCACCACCGCCCGGCGAGTTTCACAAGCTTTTAATGTGTCATGAAATAGTATCTTTTGATATTTTTTTCAGCCACTTAAAAATAGGTTTTGTTTGTTTGTTTGTTTTTGATCCCTTTACTTGAGACTATACAGAAAGATGGAAGTAGAAGGAGTTTAATAAACTGGATAATAAACTGTAGTAGAACCCATGCCGTCAGAGGCTGTCCTTGAGGGAGTCTGTCTGGCCACATCTATTTTGGTGTTTTTTGTTTTTTTGTTTTTTTTTTTTTTGGTTTTTGGAGACAGGGTTTCTCTGTGTAGCTTTGCACCTTTCCTGGAACTCAGTTTGGAGACCAGGCTGGCCTCGAACTCACAGAGATCCGCCTGGCTCTGCCTCCCGAGTGCTGGGATTAAAGGCGTGCGCCACCACCGCTCGGCCTATTTTGGTTTTTGCATTTTTGTTTGTTTTGTTTTTTGAGACAGGGTCTGATTATGTAGCTCTGGATGTCCTAGAATTCACTATGTCAACCAGGCTGGCCTTGAACTCAGAGCTCCTCCTCCCTCCTCCGTCTCCTAAGACCTGGGATTGCAGGTGTGTGTCACCACTCCTTGACTCGGGTGTGAACAGAACTGTTGTTTTGCGTGGCCTCTGCCTGAGGTTGGATGCACAAATGCTTCCTTTGAATCGGGTCTGGGTGGTTCTGGATGGTGGAGTGTGCTGCCAGTTTCCAGGTTGAGATGCCACAGCTGTGAGCCCAGGTCACTAACTCAGGGGCCTCAGTTGCCTGACTGTCCCTGAACAGCTCCTGTCTTTACCTCTTGTGTCCCCTGACTGTTGACCCTCTGCTTTCTCTCTCCTGTCTCCTGCATTAAAGGCGCATTAATGTATTCTCAGTAAGACACTTTAAGAGTTCTTAGAATGAACAGAGAGCAGCTCTATCCCATAATAGCACATAATCAATGGAGAGAGATTGCCAGGTTGTAAATCACCGAAGAGATTTGATGATTTCATCTTCAGGGATGGAATGAGATTCTATGGTGTGTTCCGGTTCTGAATTCTCTGTTTCCTGGGATGATGATGATTATTTTTTAAACTTACAACCCTCTGGTGGAAAGTTGTCTGCTGTGAACCAGCCGTCCACGACAGCACAGGTCAGCCTTGTCCTCACGGCCCATCCATTCTTCTGTGTGTGTTTGCCTGCAATGGGAAATGCTTTCCATACAGTTTCAGTGGGCACTGTGGAGCGGCTTCTGCTTGGCCTGTCAAAGACTAGAACATCTTTGCTCCAAATGCAGAAGTGAGCCTGACACCCTTTAGCCCAGCAAGCCATGCACTTGATGGGGATAAGAAGCATTTTTAAGAGAGTAAAGTACCTTGTACTTTTCGACTTAATGCAGAGAGCTAAAAATATGCTAAAAAACATTTTTTAAGGCATAGGCCAGAGACTTTTTTGAAGCCTTTTCATCTAGCCAAGCCTGCCTCCCTTCCCTCAAAGCACCAGGATTGCTTCAATATTTAGGTATTAATATTCCCCTGTGGCTCAATCAGCTCTTTGAAAATGAATTTCTCGGCACTGCTGTCATAATTAAAGACAGACACGCTGAGGTGAACGGGAATTTGTGTGTTTCTTAGATTGAAAGGCTGTGTTGAGTCAAATGAACATCCTCTCAAGGTTAAGTTCTCTATTTAAATCCCTCCCAATTACGGTGCCAGGTACAATCTTTGATGAGATGCAGGGAGAACAAATGACTTAATCTGTGGGAGAGAAATTCTCCCAGGAAGGGAAGCTATGAAATCAGAATGAACTGGACAGTGTTTATTATCAAGGGAAGATAGTTACATAAATTGAACACAACGGAGTCTCAATAAAACACCAGCCACTAGTGGGTTGCTAAGGTGTCATAATGGAAGATCGGAAGGGTGGCTGTCCTCTTCATTCGGAGCAGTTTGGATCTTAGCCGTCTCCCAGAGGATGGGTCCTTGCTATGGTGCTATTGGGAGGGTCAGTGTACTTTAAGGGCAGGGCATGGTTAGTGTGGAGTCCCCTTTGACCTGTTGATCCGTCTGAAGGGGGGAGGGGTGTAGAATTGGGAAATGATAGCTATGAAATACAGACATAGATGAAGAAAAGACAGAGACACAGGACAGCTTGTGTGGTGTGGTGCTCTGGGACAGTACCACAGACGCCTGCGTTTATTACTCACAACCTTTATATACCCCAAAGCAAGGACATCACCGTTCAAAGGACAAAGTACAGTCAAGTGTAAACACCTCCTTAGTACTCAAGACCACACCTTAAGGCAAAGTATCCATCCTGTAAATAGGCCTTGAAGTAAAAGACACTTGGTAACTGTGCCTTTTGGCCAAAAACGTTCTATTTATGCAGCCTTGCTGGGGAGAAACAAACCCGACTCTCTGGCCACAAGCTGGGGTCTCTGCACTCCCACAGGTTAGGTCACTGGGGGCAAGTTCTTGAGGGGGGTTTTGGGACCCAGGCCCGTCTGTGTTTCCCTGCTTCCTGGTTACCTTGTGGAGAATAAGCCTCTGCAGTGTATTCCTGCCATGATATACTTCCTGCCTTGGCCCATACCCCTAAGCAGCATGGCTGGTTCACCACTGAGGGGAGCGTCTGAAGCTGGGAGCCAAAAACAAACCTTCTTAAATTATCTCAAGGTTTTGTCACAGTAACGGAAAGCATACTCACTGTACGCCTCAAAGGGAGAAGAACCATGAGGTGGTCCGAGCCTCAGACCACCAGCAGATACTGGGGTCCGCATGGGGATGTAGTTGTACTAAAAACAAGCTCTCACACCTGGCTCTAGAGTCATTCCAAGTCTCGTTGGATTTCTCTTGAGTAGGAATCAACGGCTCTGGCTTGAGCTTCCCACTTCAGCTTCTGCTGACATGGCTGGTCAGCGCTTGTGATAGGCCGCCAAGTAGTTTCCCTGCCTTCAGAATGTTGATCCTGACTTCCGAAAATATCCCTCTCTGCCTCTGCCCTTCAGCACTGCTGGTCTCTTCCCACTTCTGGCTGGGGTGTCCTGTGCGCCCCGTTCTGTCTCACCATCCTTTGTGCTTAGTTGTGTGTGGGTTGCCTGGATGGTTGAGTGATCTAGTGTAGGCTCTGGAGCCACACTGGTAAGTTCAAATCCTGGCTGTGCCCCTCACCAACGTTTGTGGGTCACTGAAAACTTTCTGGGTCTCAGTTTCTTCTTGTTGATTTGATTTTGTATATCACTTTACTTGAGTAATACTAATCCTCCTGAGGTTTTTATTGAAGAAAAAAATGACTTCACATGGAAGGAATTTAGTCTATTGATTTCTACTTAGTGAGCTCTCTTTATATGATGACAGTTAAAAAAAAAGAAATCGTGTGTGTGTGTGTGTGTGTGTGTGTGTGTGTGTGTGTGTGTGTGTGTGATGTGGAGGTCAGAGGACAGATTTGGGGGTCTCAGTTCTTTCCTTTGCCTTGATTGAGACAAGGTATCTGATTGCTTGTCTGGGTGCCAGGCTAGCTGGCCCACATGCTTCTGGGAATTCTCAATCTGCTTGCCATCTTGCAGTAGAAGCACTGGGATTCCAGATGTGTGCTGCTGTGTCATTCCAGATGTGTGCTCCTGTGTCAGCATCACGTGGGTTCTGGGGCCCCAGACTCAGGTCCTCATACTTGCATGGCAAATGTTTTACTCTCTAGGCCATCTCTCCAGCCCCTGTGTGCCTCGTTTGCTGTGAAATACACATCATATGCCACCCTGGTCCCTTGGAGTTGTATGTGACTGTTCTATCTCTTGTAAATAATATCCTAAGCACCTTTTCTTCCTCAGTAACCTTCAAGTTTCTATGGCCTGAGAGAGCCTGCCACCTCTAAACACTGCACTCTTTGCACCAAAGATTAAAGAGAAGAAGTTGCTACAGTAAGATCAGCCTAAAGGAACTGTTTCCCCATTGTACTGGGGCTCATCCCTACACTGATGCACTGTCTCCCTCAGGATGCGGATGAGTGTTTTCAGTAAGCAAGGATGTTCTTGTAAATGACCACAATTGAAACTGTGAAGTTACCTTTCACAATATGGTTCTCAGACACCATTCAAATTTGCCAACAACAAAAAGGTATTTAGAGTCCTGTGCGCTCTGTCATTCTGGGACGCTTTCTTAGGCTTTCTTTGGCTTTTATGACCGTGATGCATTTGTAGATAACTTAACAGCACTTACAATGTAGACTGTTCCTTAGTTTTACTGTGTCTGCTGTTTGACCAAGTCAGGTCTTGCATCAGGACAGAAGAGGCACAGATAGGTGTCCATCCCTTTCAGTCCTTTCTGTTAGGTGGCACGTGGTTTCTGTTTACGCTCATGTGTTCAGCTTTGGTCACTGGATAAAGGTGGCATCTGCTGGGCATTTCATTGTGAAGTCACCCCCCTTTACCTTCTTTGTAGTAAGCACCTTATGGGCAGTATTTTGATATTATGGTACTTAAGCTTTCAACCTGCTCATTTATTATGATTGAGGACTTACGGAATTCCATTTTATTTAATGCCGTATGATTCTTTCTTGTTCTTTGGTATACGATTGCCTCACACTTATATAGTGGCTCCTAGGTCCTTTTAGAACTGTTGAATAATTTTATTCAAATACTTCATTACTCTATTGAGCAAGAAATTCTAGGCACACTGTGTTTTGCTGGACCCAGCCCTGGGTTTTTGGCCCAGGAACAGAGTCGCTAGTGGGCTTATGATCCCCTTCATAAGAATGATGTATAGAAGCCAGGTTCTAGACCTTGTGTGTGCACATTGCTCTTGGGGTGGTGCAGCTCACAGACCCCCTGAGTAATTAACAGGGTGTACTCATTGCTGTAGTATTATGGGTTGGTAGTCACAGATTCACACAGATTCGACACACATGGCATGGTCCATTTTAGTTTTCTCCTGTGTACACCAGTGGCTCTCTTCTCCAGTCAGGGAAAGTTGGCTCTTACTGGCTGGGTATAGTGTTTCCCTTTTGTCCAACACATTTCAGGCCTACTCCTATGTGCAGATGTGCCTCTGCATTTTCTGTATGTCAGAATTCTGCACCAAACTCTTTCTCTTCATAGGTGTAGGTATCCTCCTTCCTCTAGTGATACCAGCTTGGACAGCTGACCATTGCACATGGAAAAGGCCTGCCTTCTTCCAGGTGCAGTGCAGCACTACATGAAGTTTTCATCTTGGCAAGGAGGAGGGTGGCTGGAACTCGTTTACCCCAATTCATCCTTCACCTTGGGTTGTACATAAAATGCACGATCTTACGTAACAGCCTGGATGGTAACTTCATGTCATCACTCCTTGGACAGTGGTGGCCAGCCCTACCTTGGAACTGAAACATGACTACAGATGTGCTGCTGGATTTGAGAAGATTGGAGGACACTGTTGCTGGTGGCCCTGTGATGGGAAGGGAGTAAATGGGAAGACAAGGGCTGGGAAAGAGGCCTGTTGGGGGCTTGGGAGAAAGGTTGAGTAGCTGGCCCTGGGTTGAGTCTGAGACTCACTGCAATCCTGTGCTTGATATCTGAAGGACAATTCCATGTTAGTGTGACCCTTTCATCCTTCAGGTTAAGTGGACCATGTAAGCTAGGTCCCACGGCGACCCTGAAAAAACTGCACAGTGGTCTGGCAATGGTCCTCAACACAGAGGACCAGTCAGCCAGTCTTAGATGGGACAGGTTGCTTAACAAAGGCTAGCCAGATAGGAAGTGGAGGTGGGAGTCAAAAGAGATCTGTCCAGCTGGGTTGTTGGCATTGAATCTTTCTTCTACCTTCTGATGAAGGAGTGAGGGACTTGAGCAGTGTTGGTGTGTAGTGTTTTAAAAGGCTCCATGTCTGCTTTCTCCTGCCTTCTTGCCCATGGAAATTTACTTTAAGAGGATGGTGTCAGTCACATACAGATATTTCAGGAACCAGGTGGCCTTCATTTCTTTCTCCCTGATTAGCTTCATAAAGCTAATTGTCCAACTGAGAAAGGCTTAATTTTACAGGCGTGTAGGGAGGCAGGCTTGTGGTTTCCAGCTTCTCATCCCCTTCAGCCTTCCTTGCCAGAGGCTGTGTTCGGCAGCGGCACCTGAGTTGAACAGATTTGAAAGTTATATCTGTGCAAGGAGTCGCGGTGTCCAGATAGGTCTGAAACCTTCTTCTGACTTCCGTAGCTAACGGGGTGCCAAGTGTGGTTCTCAGGGTCCATTATCCACCATCCTTGCGTTTGTCAGATTTGAAATGGCTTCGACTGACAGCAGGAAGTTTGTGTAGTCCTTTTCAGACAATGTCTGCATTAATGCCCTGTAGGCAACAGCCTGGTAAGTGCAGGAGACCATATTAAGGAATTATAATGCAAAAATTATGCTGAATTATAAATGTGCAGGAACACATTATTCTAACTAATTATGAAGCTTACAAAGAGGCCAAGTGGTACTTGGTAAATCTGATTATTTAGGGAGGTGGAAAAACTCTTTTTGCAGCGCTGGAAATATTATGCCTTGTGCCTTTTATGCAGAGTAAAGATAATAGTGGCTAGAATACAGGATTAGCCATGTGCTGTGTGAAAGATGGCAGGCTTTAAAGAATCCATTTGTATTTCTGGCAAATTGTCTTAATATAATCTACACGCCTTTCTAATTTAAAATATGAAAGTTAAGTAAAGTTTATGGGGAGCCATGTCCATTAAGGAACTGGGGAAATAGTTCAGCCATCTAAGCTTAGACTATAATGTTAGGTGTGTGTGTGTGTGTGGTGAAAGCGTGTTTGTGGTGTAGTGTGAGGGCGTGTGGTATATGGGCCGTGTGTGCGTGTGTGCCCTGCTAACATTTAAGCTGTGAATTCAAATTGCATCCCCATGCAAGTATGTATTATTTTTAATGAAGACCACAGCATGGTAGGGTGTTCTAAATTAGGCCTGATTATAATTGCAGATGGCAATTGAGCTTTTGGAAGCTGTTTTCTTAAACTGTTACATAAAAAATGTCTTTTTTAGTATTGGCTTGCAAAGTTCAGCACTTGTTTCGGGAAAACTATCTTTCAGCTCCCCTTTCCATTCACAGTGCATCTAACTTTTATCTTAAACTAGCTTTCAGGGTGTTTAAATTGGAAAACATTTTTTCCTAGGACTTCTTAATAATTGATTAAACGTATTTTGGCCCCCCTCCATGACGGGTGTTTTCCCAATGTCTTCTGGATGGTTATTGAGCCAAAGCAGTTAGTCTCTTTTGTTGTAAAATGTGTTTGTGCTTGTAGCATCTTAACTGCCTGCTGTTTAGAAGGCAGATTTGACTTTATTCAGCATTCCAGAAAGGGTTATGGATGTGAGTGGACATTAGCTGGGTGGCTTCTATGTGGGCTTTCGTGTCCATAGAAACCCAGGTTCTCTCTGTGTAGGCCTGCTTGTCCAGGGCCCACAATCACAATTTCATTTTTTCTTCCTCTAAGGGGATATTTGGTAATGCCTGGCCTCATGTGTGTATGTGTTTGTTTGTTTGTTTGTTTTAATTTAAACCTTCATGTATTTAATTGTCTGAGTGTGTGTTACACACGCACACATACACACACACATACACACACACACACACACACACACACACACACACACACACACACTGCTGCCTCAGTGTTCCTATGGAGGCCAGAGAACAATGAGCAAGAGTGGGTTCTTTTTTCCACCATTGTGTTGTAGAGGTCAGAATCAGGTCACCGGACATGGCAGTAGGTGCCATCCCCCTGGTCCTGGCCTTTAATTTGTGTTGGTGATCTTGTTATTTGTCAAGTATGGACTTGAACACTGAAAACGCACTGCAGAGCATGCAGCGGCTCCTCAATGGTGGTAGGGCAGCTGCCGAGAAACCCAGCCATAAACACAGAGCCAGTGGTGCCTCATTCGGTTCCTCACCGAACAGTGGGCATGGGTTCTCTGGATCAGGTGTACTCTAATAATGCTTGTTACAGTTTTGGGCTTGACTGTTAAATGTGAATTCATAAGAAATCGTCATTATTTCTGGCTGGGGACACAGCTCAGCACTAGAGCTTGGTGGCCCGTGCCCTCCAGCTGTCATCTTGACAAAAAGACAAAGTAAAACGGAAGTCAAAGGTGAGCCATGAGTCAGCCTTGAACCATGTAAAAGGTATCTTGGACTGAACCGGTTCCTATCAGGTGCTGGGCTTGTTTAGGAGCCTCTGAGAAACACCTGCTTTTGTTATGGAGCATTTCACCCCATCAGTATTCGCTCTCCCAAGTGAAGACTTCTTCTAATGGTGCTGATGGAAATATCTGAATGAAAACCGTCACGTAGTCATTCTCTTTTGTTGTGAATTCTGCCTGCTGAAGCCTGGAGGTCCACAGCCACCATGCCTAACCGTTACATTCTGTGTCCACAGCCAAGAAAGGGAAGAACCCTGGGAAGTAGGCATGAATAGAGTAACAGAAGGGCGTTCTCCAACAGCAACATTTCAAGCTCTTTATCTATCTGTCAGTCTGTCTGTCTGTGTGCATTGTGTGTCACGGTGCATGTGTGTAGGTCCGAGGACAGCTTGCTGGAGTTGTTTTTTCCTTTCACCGTGTGGGTACTAGGGATTGAATTAAGGTCATGAGGCTTGGCTGCAAGTCTTTACTCCCTGAGCTCTCTCTCTGGCTTTTGGTGTTTATTCTGCTCTCCATGAATGGAGGAATAAGGGAGGAGGATGTCAGGGCTCATGTACAGTTTGTAGTTGTTACATGGGTAGGGAAGAAATTGCCTATTACATGTTGACTAATCTTTCAAAACATTTTTTTTAATGTTTTTAAATCAAGCAGCAGCAGCAGTCAGTGATAGATGGGGCTATTGATGTGAATCGAATCTGCAGAGACAAAATTGGATCTGGTTAAGTGTGCACTTATGATGAGGTTCCTCACAGGTGTGTAATGGTTAACCATGGCTTGCCACCAGCACCAGGTACAAATTGAATACCTGTTGAGGGTTGCTGATGCTGCAGGACTGTTATTTCCCTCACCAGCCATCGGCTGTTGAGGGTTTTTGAAGTAAAACATCCTTTGGAGAAGTCAAGTGTGGATCAGAGGTCTTCACTGATCACCTGGTGTTATCCGTAAGGAAATTTTATCTGTGGCCTCAGCAAGTGTGTATTTGTTTTTCAGTAATGCATGTGTATGTGGGTATGGGGTGTGTGTGTGTGTGTGTGTGTGTGTGTGTGTGTGTGTGTGTGCGCCCGCGCACATGTAGAAGCCTGACATAGAGTTCGGGAATCTTCTTTGATAGCTCTCTACCTTATTCACTGAGGCAGGGTGTCTCATTTGAACCCACAGCACACCAGTGTGGCTACTTTAGGTAACCGTCTTTCTTGGGAATTTCCTTGGTTCTTTCTTCCAAGTGCTACAATTACAGGTGGGCCACCGTGCCGCCACAGAATTTATGCCAATGTGGGTATCTCCTGTCCTCATGCTTTTATATACCCGGTGCCTTATGTCCTGAGCCATTTCTCCAGATCACTTAAAAAAAAATTATATACGTCCGTCTGTCCATCCATCCATCCATCCATCCATCTATCCTTCTATCTATCTTCCATCCGTCCATCCATTCTACCCCACTACCTTGAAATGACAGATGCCACTGCCAGGTCCTGGAGAACACTGAGCTCTAACATCTTAAAATAAATGACTTAGGCTCAAGAGATGGCTCAGCTTGTACTGTTCTTGCAGAAGACCTGGGTTGGGTTCCTAGGACTCATCAGGTGACTTCCAGCCTATATAATTCTGGCTCCAAGGGGATCTGATGCCTGGGAAGGCACCTGCATACCATCACATGCACATGCACACACATTTTTAAATATAAATGACTTCATAGGATGGGGGAGATGGTGTCATACCAGTGAAATAACTTGCTTTGCACCATGAAGACCTGAGTTGATCTATGTAGAAAGCACCATGTAGAAAGTCAGACGTTGTATTGCACCTGTAATCCCAGTGCTAGGGAGGCAGAGACATGAGGATCCCTGGGATTACTCATTAGCCAGGCTTGCTGAGTGAGTTTAGTCCAGGTTAAGGGAGAGACCTTCCCTCAGAAAATAGAGAGTGCTAGAGAAAGATACCTTACATCAACAGCTTCCAGTCCCTGTGGGTACCCACACACATTTGAACACACATGAACATACACATGCCCCCCAACCCTAAATAGAATGAGTGGTTTAACATTGAACCTTTAGTTAAATGATTGCGTAGTGGGAGCTGCAGATAGGACTGTATTAACACCAAAGCTTCAGAAGTTTTTAAGGCAGCTAGTGCCCATACGTCACTCATGTCTCATCCAAATACTATGCCTTGGATGTGTCCTGCCCAGTTCACCTCACGAATTTCTTTTTTTCCCCCTCCTTTTCATCCTTCCCATGTTTATTGTCTTCCTTTTCTGTGAGGAAACTGAGGCACAGCATATATTCTAAACATGTCTTCTCTGGTTCAGAGGCTGTGGGGTAGGAGTGTAGAACTTCCAGTTAGCATAGTCACAGCATTTGGATAGGTGAAAGAAGTCAGCACTGCCCTGTTCAGGCTGTGTTGGCAGGCCATCTTGGTGAGCCCGTTGGCAGATCTCACCTTCTCTTATCTCTAGAATCTGGTACCTCTGGCATTCTCCGGAGAAGGATTAAGTAAACCAGTAAAGCCCCCAGCACAGGGCTCACATTACATAAATGTTCATTTAATTTTGTCTTAACAGTTCCCTCAACATTTTCTGTCCTTGGACACCATGAAACTCTCAGTCTCTGTCTCTGTCTCTCCTTTTGTGCCCTGCCTCCTTATTTCGGTCTTAAGTAGCCCAGGTTGGTCTTGAACTTTCTCCATCCTTCTGCTTCCTGAGCTGTGGTCACAGGTGTGTAACACCCTGGGTGTCCCTTGAGATCATATTTTGAAAGTCTTCATTCTGCCTCAGAAAGATCTACATACCAGGTCTCCATACTGATGGGACTGCATGTTGAGTAGAGTGAGCTTGCCTTCGTGGCCGGCTGGTCTGGCCTCTTCCCTGTGGCTGTGCCTAGAGGATAATCTAATTCTCAGTAGTCATCAGGGAAGCACTCTTTGGTCTAAGTTCCTTAAACCTTGGCTTTTAGCAGAAGACTCCTTTTAGGCTTCTAGAAGGTTACTGAGAAGAGAGGCCCTGAGGGATGGCAGGAAGATTGCTTGCTGTAATTAGTGCTGAACAGAAGTTGCTACATTCGCAGTGTCACTCAGTCACTTTGGATAGTTTCTTTTCTTTTGCTATTATTTTTAGGTGACAGATTGCAGTGGATATTTTAGGACCTGCCACCCACTTTGATTTGGAAGATTATGTTGTCGGAATGTTTAGATACTGCAGGTAAAGACCTAATTTTGCTAAACAACGGACTTCAGGATCTTGTAAATTACGTTGCTCTTGCAGCCAAAAATGTTTCTCTCTGATTTATTAGACAAGTAACTAGATCTTGTAACAGAGCAAAGTAAAACTTTTTATGTCTTTGAAATCCATTTTCTGGTTTAGCAGTCTTTAATAGCTTTACCTTAATAGACAAGATGTATAAGTTGTGTGAGCAAGCATGAAGGGGGATATATTTCGGTTCTTCACAGTTAGCAGCTGCCTCTTTCCAGATCAGAAGATGGAATGCCTCTATTACTCTTTCTTTCCCTATGTTGCCTCTAGGAGGGGACAGTTGTTCCCCTGAAGGTAGTACAGTATTCTCTTTCCTGTTCTGAAACTGTGGTGTGAGCCCCTAAAGTTGAAGGACAGACTAACTTTCTACTGCTCATGCTAACAGCAGGGAAGTCTCTTACACATATTCAGGTACAGGGTTTCTTGAGTGCAAGCAACGGAGTGGAATGTGGTCTTGGACTCTGTAGGTTTGCTACAGGATAAAAAGTGTGGGATAATCAGACCTTGGTGAGGGGAGGAACCAGCCCAGTGGGGGACTGATGGCCAGTGTAGTAGTCAGGGTTCTTCAGTGGAACAGAAATGATAGGATGAATTTATATATATTTAAGAGGGGATTTATTAGAGTGGCTTACAGGTTTGGTCCAGGTAGTCTAGTGATGGCTGTCTCCCAACAGAAAGGCCAAGAATCTGGAAGTTGTTCAATCTGTGAGGTTGTGTGTCTCAGCTTGTCTTCAGTCTATGTTGGAATCCTGAAAAAGTATGTTCTAACACTAGTGAAGGAATATCCCAGCTGCAGAGTTGATGGACTTGCCAGCAAGAGTAAGAGCAAGCAGGCATGAAGCAAGAGCTTCCTTCTTCCATATCCTTTTATGTGAGTTGCCACCAGGAAGTGTGGTCCTGATTCAGGGTGGCCACTCTGACCTCAAATGATCCAGATTTAGGGTGGGTCTTCACACATCAAATAATGTGATCCAGAAAATCCCCCACACTTGTGTCCAGCTGCCTGGGTTTTATTGTTTCCAGATGTAGTTAAGTTGACAGTGAGGAGTAGCCATGGCGTCTTGCTAGAATGGACTGGTCCCTACCAGACTCTGTTCTCATGGATGACCCTGAATATTCCGATCCCTCCCTGTGAGGGACAGGAGACCTGTATGGATAATGGAGGAAAGTTGCAGACGGTGGCATCTCTTCATTCCACAGAGAAATACAGGATTGGTTTGTGAAGTCCCCTGCTGAGCTTTCTTCCTTAAAGGTTATTGTGCCCGTGGTGTCTATTACACAGTGGAGCCAGCAGGGCTTTAACTACCACACCAGCCCTGCTGAGTGAGCAACTACTTTACACTCAGCTGGAACTGCATGTGGGTCGCAGGCTGAGTTCCCTTACCTTTGCACCACACTATGGAGTTCCGTTCCTGAGTGATGCAACTTCAGATTGGGAAAGCACACCTCTCATAGTTAGGGGAGAAGTAGAGAGATGTCGGGAGAAATAGGGGAGATGCCTATGTGATTGGAAAAGATCAGTTAAAGAAGACAAAGAAAGCTTGTAGTTACTCTTGGTAGAAGCCAATGGAAGAGCTGCTTGAGAAAGATCTCATCTCTGTAAAGATTGTAAGAATCCTTGATCAAACCAAACAGTGTAAGAGAGAGCAGCAGGCGGGCTAAAGCTGTTTCCTCAGTTTATTGTCAGACAGCAAACACAGCCTGTAATGTGTGTTTAGAAAACGTCTAGAGTTGTGAGGATAGGGGCAACCCAAGAGCTAGCCTTCCAGCTTTCTTGTTTCTCGCTTTATATTGGCACCTGTCTTACTTACTGTTCTGTTGCTATGAAGAGACACTCTGACCAAGGAACTTAGAGAAGAAAACATTTAACTGGCGGCCTGCTTACAGCTTCAGAGGGTTAGTTCATTATCACCATGGCAGGGTGTGTGGTCGTAGGCAGGCAGGCATGGTGCTGGAGTAGTAGCTGAGGGTTATATCCTGATCCACAGGCCTAAAGTACACACATGCGCACGCGCGCGCGCACACACACAGGTGTGTGTGTGTGTGTGTGTGTGTGTGTGTGTGAGAGAGAGAGAGAGAGAGAGAGAGAGAGAGAGAGAGAGAGAAACAGACACTGGGCCTGGTGTGGGATTTTAAAACCTCAAAGCCCACTCTCTAGTGACACACTTACTCCATCTTCTAATCTTTCTCCAGAGTTCCACCAACTGGGGACTAAGCATGCAAATATATGAGCCTTGGGGGCCATTCTCATTCCAGTGACCACAGCACACCTCCCCCAGCCTCAAAGAATCCATTGAGTTCAGGAGTGGCTCATTTGAGGACAAACCCTCCCCAGCCTGTCCTCATTGTGGAACACATCTTGGCCAATGTTCTGAGCACCCTAAACCCCTCCATCCCCAGACAGGGTTTCTCTGTGTAGCCCTGGCTATCCTGGAACTCGATCTGTAGACCAGGCTGGCCTTGAACTCACAGAGCTCCACCTGCCTCTGCCTCTGAGTGCTGGAATTAAAGGTGTGCACCACCACCGCCTAGCAAGGTTCTGAGTGTTTTGGTGGTTTGAGTTTGGCTGGGATTTAATGAAACTGGGGATTTGAATCCTTCTGACTCTTCTACTGAACTTCTTTGGGCCTCTGGCTAGTTTATCCAATCTGGATCCGTCTCTCCTCCCTTCCAATGGAATCTTTGTACTGCTGAAGATGACGGCAAACCCTGTTCAAAAAACGCTGTTTGCCAGGAACTTACCTGTGGAAGTGCCTGTCTGGGCTTCCCGGAAAACTGTCCTAAAGTGTTCTTTTAGATTTGTTTTTCTTTAATATTTTGTATTTGAAGTAGGTAATATAGAGTGGCAGTGGGGAGTAGGGTAATGTGGGGTTCAATGATAGTGTGCCTGTCTAGCATGCACAGGGCCTTGGGTTCCATTGCCAGCATATCATGAAGAGGAAGAAGCAGAAAAGGAAGGTGAAGAAGAGGAGGAGGAGGAGGAGGAGGAGGAGGAGGAGGAGGAGGAGGAGGAGGAGGAGGAGATGGCTTGGAGCTTTGGCAGCCACTTTGGACCCATGAGTGAAAGGCCAAGGGCCATGCAGAGATAAAGCTCACTGCTGTCTTCCTGTGGCCTCCTACTTCCACAGCCCTTGTTATGGGAAAGAAAATCAACCCTTACCCTTTCTGTAATGGTCTCTGTTAGTAGCAGCAGTAACACACAGCTCTCCACTTCAGCCTTTCTATTTGTAAAAGCAGAAGAAGACTTAGCTTGTAAGCTTATTCTGAGGATGCCATGACAGCGTGAGAGCTTTTGCAAACTGCTTCCTGCTGTTCGAATGACTGTTGGTGTTAGCACATGGTATAGGCTAGGTGGGAGTTTGTGAGGTCTGTGGCAGCACTTTGCTCTTAGTGGCTTATTAGGCTAGAAGTCCGTCACCTTGTGTTGTAGGGTTGGTTCATTTTGAGGGAAAGGAGAAAGGTGCCTTTTCCTTTCTTCTTCCCTATCTCTATAATGAGGGTCTAAGTTGTCTCGTTCTCTCTGTTTTTTTGGCAAAGACAAGAGTACTGTTGATATAAGGTCTATTCTAGGATCATTTTGTAACTTGATTATTTCTATAAAATCTTGTTTCCACATAAGGTCACATTCTGAGGTCCTGGGAATTAAGACTTGCATATTGCCCTAGTTAGGGTTACTATTGATATGTTGAAAAACCATGACCATAAAGCAAGTTGAGGAGGAAAGGACTTATTTGGTTTATACTTCCACATCATAGTCCATCATTGGAGGAAATCAGCACAGGAACTCAGACAGGGAAGGATCCTGGAGGCAGGAGCTGATGCAGAGGCCATGGAGGGGTGCCGCTTATTGGTTTGCTCCTCATGGCTTGCTCAGCCTGCTTTCTTATAGAACCCAGGACCACCAACCCAGGGGTAGTACCATCCACCGTTGGCTGGGCCCTCCCCCATTGATACTAATTCAGAAAATGCTCTACAGCTGAATCTTATTGAAGTATTTTTTTTCAATTGAAGTTCTCTCCTTTCATATAACTCTAGCTTGTGTCAAGTTGACATGAAACTATCCAGCACACATTTGGTTCTTATTTTCTTTTTCTTATGTAGCATGTTACCAATGAAGCTTTAGTCTTTTGCTTTTTTTGATTTTTAGATTCTCCTTAAAAGACAGACATATTTTCATGAGAAATTGCCGTATCATCTAACGTACATGTTCTTAGATAAATGACTTCCAGCGTAAGTGTAAGGATTCCGAGTTCTCAAGGTCTGTTAGCACCCTTCTTACTTCAAGGGTGGAAGGCGTCATGTCTTATGACACCCTTGGGCTTGGATGTTCCTCGTGCCTCCTTTCAAGTCCGTGACTGAAGACTCCCCATGTTAGGCCACACTTGTTAGTGTTCTTTAGGATAACATATCGACATGATGGACTGTATACTGAGACCGCTGAGGACAGCAGAGGTTCCTGGTGAATTCATCTGCCATAGGTGCCATGGAGTGTCAGAGAGTGCCTAAGGTAGACTGCCTCAGGATATTTTAGAATACTGTGAGACTGTCCTGCTTCTGTTGAGAGTTCTGGAAGGTGGGACTCCTTTAAATCACATTCCAGGCCTAAACGTTAAAAATGCTGAAGTTTCCACCCATACAGGATGTTTTCAATTGTATCTCTATGTCTTACTGCTGCTTTCTTTTTCTTGGTGAACATTTTAAGCATCGAGACCATTAAATCTCTGGAATGAAGCACATTACTTATGTATTAAGTAAATAACATTCCTGTCCTAACAGTTTTTTTTTTAATTTTTTAATTAATTTTTTTTTAAGGATCATTTTTAGGTCACATTATGTGTTTGCAGGGGCTTGTCTTCAAATAAAAGGCCTAATTGAAATACAACTGAATAGGAATCAAGAGTGCAATTCAAGTTTAAGGTGAAATGGTGGTATCCCTCACGGCTTCATAGATAATTACTTTATGGTACATATTTCCTGATAAAGCTTTTTAAAAAAACAGACAAGCATTTTTCTAAACCATAATCATCCTTCCCATCCATCCTGACAGGATACAGAGGGAGACAGGCTTTCATCCCCCTCACAGCAGTGATTGCAGAAATTGCTTATTGCTTGGAAATCTATATTAGCCTGCTGGTGTGCCATTAAAAAGGGATTTGGTATCCTGAATTTCATTTTTTATTTAACATAAGATGTTTGGAGTTGCAGTTTCTGTATCGGCATAAAGTGGGATGTGTAGATGACTTAAACATTTTCTCTTATCATTAAAGTGTTAACATTCAAAACCCATTTAGGCCAAGGCACTGACAATGTTTAATACTCTAGAAAGGGTTTTTTGATTCTTTCTGTCAGCCATGGAAGTAAGGTCGTTGCTGTGGCTGGGTGCCAGATGTGAGCAGCTGTTCATCCACCAGTGTGAGGAGTTCAGGCTGGCAGGAGTAGGAGCCAGAATGCTGCTTGGTAAACCAGTATGGATACTCTAATTTGCCACCCAATTTCACCTACAGTATGTTTTGAAAAACAGAGTAGAAGCTGAGCTCAAACGCATGTATCCAGTACCAAAGTCAATCACAATGTAAAATGGCAGACCTTGAATGCTGTTAGCAGAGCGGACGGGGAGTTCATGGAGATGGCCCCGTTCTTCAACCCATGTGCCAGTTTATATATAGAGAGAAAACCCTTTGATTAAACTGAACTTTAGCGCCAAGGTCAGCCGCACTCTCTATGAGGAATTGGGTCCTGATTTGAACAGATCAGTATTAAAAACTTATTTTTCAATGGAGAAACATGGGCCATGAATAGTGTCTGATTTGTGGCAGTATTGCTAGTCTTTAGGTCTAGGCAGATAGTGGTGTTGGAATGGCTCAGTCTTTTCTTTTTTAATTTAAGAAATTTTTTAGTTCATTTTACATGCCAACCACAGACACCCCCCCACTCATCCCTCCTCCTGCTCCCCTCTAGCCTTCCCTCCCCTGACCCATGCCCCCATCTCCTCCTCCAAAAGGGTAAGGCTCCCATGGGGAGTCAGCAAAGCCTGGTACATTTAGCTGAGGCAGGACCAAGTCCCTCCCCACTGCATCCAAGCTGAGCAAGGCAGCACACCATAGGTAGTGGGCTCCAAAAAGCCAGCTCATGCACCAGGGATAGACCCTGATCCCACTGTCAGGGACTCCTCAAACAGACCAAGCTGCACAACTGTCTCCCCTATGCAGAGGGCCTAGTCCAGTCCCATGAAGATTCCACAGCTGTTTGTCTAAAGTTCCGTGAGTTCCCATGAGCTTGGTTCAGTTGTCTCTGTAGATTTCCCCATCATGATCTTGGCCCCCCTTGCTCATAGAATCCCTCTTCCCTTTCTTCTAATGGATTCCTAGAGCTTGGCCTGGTGCTTGGCCGTGGATCTCTGCACCTGCTTCCATCAGTTACTGGATGAAGGTTCTATGATGACAATTGGGGTAGTAGTCACCAATCTGATTACTGGGGTAAGCCAGTTCAGGCACCCTCTCCACTATTGCTAGTAGTCTAAGCTGGTGTTGTCCTTGTGGATTTTTGGGAATTTCCGTAGCACCAAGTTTCTCCCTAACCCCTTAATAGCTCCCTTTATCAAGATATCTCTTTCATTGCTCTCCCACTCCTTCCTACTCCAGCTTGACCATCCTGTTCCCTTATGTTCTCATCTTCCATCCCCTATCCTCTATTGTCCCCCCTCTCTCCATTTACTCATGGAGATGTAATTTATTTCTCCTTCACAGGGTGATCCATGTGTCCCTCTTAGGGTCCTCCTTGTTACCTAGCTTCTCTGGAGCTGTGAGTTGTAGTCTGGTTACCCTTTGCTTTACATCTAGTATCTACTTATGAGTGAGTACATACTATGTTTGTCTTTCTGAGTCTGGGTTACCTCACTCAAGGTGATATTTTCTAGTTCCATCCATTTGCCAGCAAAGTTCATGATGTCATTGTTTTTTACAGGTGAGTAGTACTCCATTTTGTATATGTACCATATTTTCTTTATCCATTCTTCGGTTGAGGGCATCTAGATTGTTTCCAGGTTCTGGTTATTACGAATAATACTGCTATGAACATAGTTGAGCAAGTATCCTTGTGGTATGGTTGAGCATTCCTTGGGTGTATGCCCAAGAGTGGTATAACTGGGTCTTGAGGTAGATTGATTCCCAATTTTCTGAGAAACCGCCACACTGGTTTCCAAAGTGGCTGTACAAGTTTGTATATCCACCAACAGTGGAGGAGTGTTCCCCTTGCTCCACATCCTCTCCAACATAGGCTGTCATCAGTGTTTTTGATCTTAGCCTGGAATGGCTCAGTCTTGATAAAGTGCATGATATACCAGCAGAAGGACATGAGTTTGACCACAGTGTCCATGTAAAAGCCAGATGCTACAGTGTGCATGTGTAACCCCTGTGAAGAAGGTTCCCTAAGGTGACTTCTACCCTGTGCATTAGAAATCACACACACACACACACACACACACACACACACACACACACACGAATGTATGAAGCCTTATCTTTTAGAGACAGATACTGAATCACTTATTGGAGAAATTATGATGCCTTTGTCTGAGTGTGTTGATACACTCCTTGAATCCCAGCGCTTGGGACATGGAGGTAGGAGGATCAGGAGTTGAAGGCTGGCGGGGGCTACATGAGACTTTGTTTTCACTCCCCCTCCCCCCAAAATAAATCTAAACAAACCAAACAAAAACGGAAAATGAGTTGTTGTACAAAGAAATAAGTGTTGACATACATGGGCATAATCAGTGGAAGGGAATCTATGTGTAGGCACTGCTTCTTCTGAATGTTGGAAAATTCATAGTACAGTTAAAAATATAAAATAATAAGCCCTGGTCCTGTTTTTCCTCATGACCACTGACTTTCCATGTCCTTCTTTTAAGTATTCTTTGGGTAATGAATATTTAAAGCTTGTACCTTGTACCTCAAAGTACTCTTAAGTATAAATATGGTTACTAAGTCTAGTACCCAAGTCTTGCAGAATTAATGGATATTTAATGACCCATTTTCCTTCATTTGAACCCAGTCCTATGGAATAAAGGAGATGTTTTATTCAGCAGACTCTTTATTGATTATTGTAGCTAGAGTTTTCCTGCCTTGCCCACAGTCAGGACAAATCTCTGTCACCCGCCAGTCCCACAGCCGCTCAGACCCAACCACGTAAACACAGAGACTTATATTGCTTACAAACTGTATGGCCATGGCAGGCTTCTTGCTAACTGTTCTTATATCTTAAATTAACCCATTTTTATAAATCTGTACCTTGCCACGTGGCTCGTGGCTTACCAGCCACTTCACATGCTGCTTGTCATGGCAGCGGCTGGCAGTCTCTTTCCGCCTTCCTGTTCTCTCAATTCTCCTCTCTGTTAGTCCTGCCTATACTTCCTGCCTGGCCACTGGCCAATCAGTGTTTTATTTATTGACCAATCAGAGCAACAGATTATTCTTATTTTTTAATTTTAGAATGCTTTGTAGGAATTAGCAGATGTTTAATTATCAATGGGAGTATTCTTTATTTGCTGAATGCAATGGAAAGTCATTATAAGAAGTTTAAAATATGAAAGAATCCAATGGAGAACTTGGAAGTGATGAAGTCTCTTCTTGCGTACTTTACTGGGTTCACTGAGGTCGAGTGAGGCATGGCTTTGTGCTTTACAGCCCAGTTGTAGACTGAGCCAAAAATCAAATCTTTCTGTCTTTTGGTCAGACATTCCTGAGTAAAGGGAACAGCAGCTGGCATGAAACATTGCCAAGATTTTGGGGTCACACTAAATGGGAAGTTTTGATAGTTGTCATAACTGTGGGTTACGGACAGCTTTATGCCCTGTCTTCATGTCAGGCTCTTCTCTCCATTTTTACATTTTCTTTTAAGATTAGCATACAGGGTAACTGCTTTCTTTAACACATTTTCTTTCTTTTTAATGATTTCTTTGAAGTGTGTGTGTGTGTGTGTGTGTGTGTGTGTGTGTGTGTGTGTGTGTGTCTGTGTGTCTGTTGGTATGTGTATATGAGTGCAGGAGCTTGTAGAGGCCACTGGAGCTGGAATTGTTGGTTGTGAGCTGCCCTTTGTGGGTGCTGGGAACCAAACTCTGTCCTCTGCAAAACCAGTGTGTGCTCGTAACTGCTGAGGCTCACGCCAGCCTCCCTTTTCCAATTTTCATACATGGTCGAGCTACTGCCCACTCTCCCTCACCTTCCTGCTTCCTCCCACTTATAATATCCAGTATTCTCCTTTCTGTTGCCCTCTGCTCCTTCCTTGAATCTTCTTTCCCCCTTTTTTCTAGTTTTGTGACCTCTCCCTGCACTCATGCCCACAAAAATATGTATATATAAAAGTTAGAAGTAAGGATCTGAATTTGATAGAGAACATTGATATTTGTTTTTTCTGAGCCTGAGTTACCACAATATTTTCCAGTTCTTCCCATTTTTCTTACAAGCTTTATAGTTTATCATTACAGTTTAAAATGTCCGTGTGTTTTCTTTCTCATTGTCAGCTTCTCATGGAGTGCCTGTGTTGGTTGCCAGGCACACAATTGTAGGGGCTTTGCCTTTCTGTCTAACTCACCTTGTCCTGTCTTGTTACCTTACTCTTTCTAGCTACACTGCTCTGTTGGCTTCTGATGATGTGCCCCATGGCCATGCTCAGATATTCAAATCTGGGGAGAAGCTGTGGTCCAGTTCAAGTGGCCTGCAGTCGGGGTGACGTAGAAGAAAGTGAGCAGCTACGTTTAGACAGTGCCTGACCCTGTGCAGTGGACTACATGAAGAAAGTTCTAATTTATTTCATTAAAAAAATTCTCCAGAAGACTGACTCCCAGTTTGCAACAGAGGAAAGGAAACTCAACTAATGTCATGGTTAAGATTAGGGCCTTGTGGCTCATAAATAACTTTTGTTAGTACAGACGGGGTTAGGGCTCAGTTGTATTTATAACCAATGCGGTGTATATCCAGGATGGTGGGTGATGGGCTGTTTTCTCCCCTCCTTCTCCTTTAGAATAAATAAAGAATATTTATTATACATTTATGAGACCGAGTCCCGGGTATCCCAAGCTGTAGTGGGATTCCAGATGTACATCTCCAGGCACAATTTTTTTGTTTGTTTGTTTGTGTTGGGACTTAAACCTAAGGACCTGCATATGCTAGTTGTCTGCTCTACCACTTAGGCATATCCCTTGCCCCATAATTGGTCTATTTTCAATAAAGACCCTGCTCTCTGTTGACATCATGATGTGACCTTCTATTGATTATGTCATCATGATACACATGTGGACATCATGATTGTGGCCATCACGATACACTTAGGTACAGGTTCCAGTGGCCATTTGTATTGCCGAACAATTCATTAAAGGCATCTATATGAATATTAGGGTCTGTAAATTAAATTTATAACTGACATATTTTCTTTTGTCTTTTTTCCCCCCTCAAACAGGATTTCTCTGTGTGTAGACCTGGCTGCCCAGGAACTTACTTTGTAGATCAGGCTGGCCTTACAGAGATCACCTGCCTCTGCCTCTCAAGTGCAGGGATTAAAGGTGTGTGTCACCATTCCCAGGAAGTAGTAACAAGGGATTGAGCAGACTTTATTTGCTCTTGAATTTTGCTGCTGTGGCTTAACCTTGCATTTGAATTCTACCCCTGTAATGGGATATACAGGGATCTTGGTGAACCTAAAGCATGCCGCCACAGGCAGCCACAGGAGTACACTGTGTCCTTAGGCTTATGACAGCTTCTTGGGGCCCAGGTAAGAAGGGATAGAAAGAGCAAGGTTTTCCGTTTCCTCTGGACGCTGTGCAGATTCCCTCCGGGAGAGGCCTTCCCGTTACAGTCTTGTTGAGTGGACCTGTCTCGGCTCAGGCTGTCCTGTCTGTTAGATGATGAAGTCCGATGTTGAGGGAGGTTGCTTGCTAGAGTGGCGGGAGAGCTGCTGTGGAGCTACCGGACGGTGCATCAGAACTGGAGAAGTGAGTCAGGCTGGGGTGACACACCCAGAGCCTCTGAACAGGCCTGATGACTGAGCTAAGCTCTTAAGCAGTGTTTCTTGGCTCCAGGTGTAGGAATGGTTAGCTGAATGTGTGTTTAAGTGAATAAGGTGAGGAATAAGTCGGTGTGGAGAGAACTTTGGGTTCGCCTTCCTTCTTGCATGTTATTTCCTGGTGGTTTGAGTGTATGTGTGTTGTATTTTCTGTTTTTCATTTTTTTCAGACAGGGTCAAACTTTTCAGATCATGAAGTTAAGATGTTTGTGTGCCAGCCTCTCACAGCCTTACAGGTATGAGCCACCAAGCTTGGCTTTCTGGACTCTTGACCATGGTGTTTACCAGAGCAGATACTGAGAAAAGCACTGGTCTGTCATAGACTTAACTCTTAAGAAGTTGCTTTTGGGCTGGAGAGATGGCTCAGAGGTTAAGAGCACTGACTGCTCTTCCAGAGGTCCTGAGTTCAATTCCCAGCAACCACATGGTGGCTCACAACCATCTGTAATGAGATCTAGCACCCTCTTCTGTATACATAATAAATAAATCTTTAAAAAAAAAAAAAAGGCAGTGAAAGGCAAAGTAAAAAAAAAAAAAAAAAAAAAAAAAAAGAAGTTGCTTTTAGCCCACTCATGTTACCACCGGGGATCCTCACAGGAATGGCTTGCTTAGGTTTTCCTAAGTGTTTGAAATACAAAGTTGCAAAATATTTGGTATGCTGCTTTATTCTCCCAAATCAAAGATGTTTTCTCTACCACCCTCCACAAACAAGGTAGTTACTGCTCTGAGAGAGGTCTTCTGGTGTTCCCTCACTCATGATTTTTCTTTCTTTCCTTCTTTTTCTTTTCCTCTCTGCTGGTGATGGATCCAGGTCCTGTGGCTTTCTGGATAGTGCTTTCCCACTGAACTATGAGCCCTGCCTGGAGGGGATCTTTTTAGGGATTGGCACAGCCAAAGGAATTTTTCAGTTCAGCTGACTTTCTTTGCAATGCATTTGTGGTTTGGCATGGCTCAGAATATTTATCGCTGCAAATCTCTTTGACAACAAGGGTACAAAGCAATATTAACACACTCTCTTTATAGTGCTGTAACAACTGAGCTACTTAAGGAAGAGACCCCTGCAATTAGAATCCAGATCTTCAGGCTAGAAGGACCAAGCTGCCAGGGCTTTATTTACTTCCTTAGAATTATAAAGTTAAAAAAAGGGTGCCAACTTCTTGCCAGGTGCAAAAATCCTTTCAAATTTTCAATGTGGGTGTTTTTTTTTTCTTTTAATTATTATGTTGGTTAGATACAAATAAATCCATGTGGGCAAGTTTTTAAGACGTTTGTCTTCAGTAGTAGTGTGAACACTTGCTCAGTAAGGAAGGAAAGTGCAGGCAGGTGACAGCTTCTTGTTTGTGACATGGCCACAGGAGGAGGAGCAGATGTTTGTGAGGCGTGGACCTTCCCTGTAAGCAGTTCATACTCCATTCATACAGAGGCAGATGTGTCACCCACTGTGATACAAGGTGCAGCCATTCTGATTGGGGTGGAGGCAGGAGAGCGACCAGTTCTGCAGAGGTGGCATTTAGGCAAGAGTCTGTAGTTTAGAGAAAATGGCAGAATGCAGACAGTGCTTAGAACGCTGGCTAGAAGTTGATGCCGAATGAACAGGCAAGGAGTTGCTTGTTTCTAGAGGAAGAAATCACAAGCACTTCTGGATCTGCAGGGGAGTGCTTCTAGTTAAGTGTCCCATGGCAGGAGCTGCAGGTGTTCACACGCTTCATACACACAAGATGGTAGCATGTGCGTGGACCCTAAACACATCGTCCTGTTTCTTTTAAATTGTCTTTAGATCACTTATAGTGTAGTGTAAATGAACAGACTTTATCCAACAGTGTAACATATTGGGTAAACACAGAAATACATGTATATTTTACGTAACACAGTATACATGATGTATAAGGGATTTTTCTAATGTATTGCTTACGGAGTATAAGAGCAAGAAACCCTGCACAGCCCAGCTGTGGGTTTTAACTGCGGCTCTTTATTTACTCTGGGCTGAGTAAACCGGTTTCACATCTACTTTGTTGAATAGTTTTGTTTTTTAAAATCTGTGAAGCAATATTGAATTTTATCAAACACTGGTTCGGCAAATAGAGAAATAAACAAATAGAATAGCATCCTTCTTTTTAAAACACAAGCAGCAGGTGACAGTATCCATTTGGACCCTCACAGCCATCCCCGGAATGAATCCCCTTGTCTTCTGAGTTCACTCACTGTCTACTTGGACCAGCACCTGTCTCAGGGGTAACACCTGTGGGATGAATGCTTCTCCATAACCACACTGCTGGAATGTGATGCTGCATCCACCATGGACACCTTGGCTCTGTTAGTTTTACAGGCATAATGCTGTCACTGCACTGTTGAGTGAGCCGATTGCAAGCTGTTGATATAGTTCAGACCTTGGCAGTTGTCTAATCTCCTCGAAGCTTTAGTGTTTGATTGCATTTGTTCGCTCTGCAAATAGTCAACGGTGTAAGTGATCTCAAAGTGAGAATAGATCTAAAGCCTGTGTTTATAATAGACAAGGTTCAAAGGAGAGTTGAGACCTTGTGAAATACAGACATAGACTTCCTGAGCAGAGAATAAAGACTTGACTCTTCTCATCAAAGCCTGTCAGGCGGCCACATTGCAGGCCTTGTTTTGTTGCAAAGAACAGTTTTTTTGTTTTGTTTTTTTTTTGTTGTTGTTTTTAAATATACTGTTTTTTTTGGGTTTCTTTTTGGGCAGTTTTTTGAGATAGGGTCTCATGTTGCCCAGGAAAGATTTGAACCCACTGTGTAGCTAAGGATGTCTTGAACTCCTGATCTTTCTGCTTTCATCGCAAACACTAGTTTTACAGGTGTGTAAGCCATGCTTGGTTTTGTGTGGTGCTGGGTATCAAGCAAGTCAAGTAAGTACTCTAACAACAGAGCTACACCCCTAGGCTTGAGATTTATTTTTAAATTGATATATGAGAACATAAAAATTGTGCATATTGGGCTGGAGAGATGGCTTAGAGGTTAAGAGCACCGACTGCTCTTCCAGAGGTCCTGAGTTCAATTCCCAGCACCCACATGGTGGCTCACAACCATCTGTAATGAGATCTGGTACCCTCTTCTGTATACATAATAAATAAATAAATCTTAAAAAAAAATTGTGCATATTAGTGAAATATCCCATATGATATTTTAACATACGTATACTTTGTGTAATGTTTAAAATCATATTGGACATACTTATTTCCTCAAATACACATCATTTCTTTATGGTGAAAATAATCAAACTCTTTTTGTGTTGCCTTTTGAATCATATATCATACAGTCACTATCTACAATTCTCTTAGTGTGCCAAGCACACCACAGTTTCCCACTCCTACGTGTATCTCAGTACCCTCTGCCATGTTTCCTGACCTTACCATCATTCCCTGAGAACTTCTGCTCTTGATGTTAATGCAGTAAAATGAGTTGGTGAAAGACAAACCTGTCCATCAGGAAACTAAAGGAAGCATGGATATAGATAAAAAAGATCCCTTACATTCCTAGTAATTATAATTAAATGCTTTTGTTTGTGATCACTTTATTGAGATTGAATTCATATAGTATACAATTCGCCTTTAAAATGTTCATTCTTTTTACTTTTGGTTTGATTTTTGAGAAGAGGCCTCAGTATGTGGTCCAGGTTTGCCTTGAACTCACGGTCCTTCTGCTGCTGCTTCCAAGCCCTGGCGTTAAAGTCACGCTTCGCTGCATAGGAGTAATGTCAGCTGACACAAATGCTGAAATGACCTTGTGACTTAACACTTGATCTGTTCCTGGGAAACACTGTATTTACTCACCAGTCAACCCAGTAAAATCTAACATTGTTGCCACTGCTTCCATTGGCTGCAAGTATGAAACTGATCCATTCATTTTAGCTTGTGTCTCCTGCCAACCGGTGACATCTTCTGTCATTGTCTGACTTCTAGATCAGATTACTCTGCAGACAGAGGGCGGCCTCCTTGCCATTTTATGCTTGTTTCTGTGGAGAGGGACAGGGCTGTCCTCCTGGGCATTGGTTTGTGTGGAGAAGACTCACACTTTTTTATGTGGGTATAAAGTATCTACTGCCGTGCCTGCACGGCAATTGGGTCCGAAACCTGGTGAGGGAAGTCGGGATGAACACAGCACACACCAGTCAAGTTGCAAGCATCGAGACTCGCTTTATTCTTTCTTCCCCATCTTATATACCCTTTCAGGAGGAACAAACAAAATTGTTAATCAAGCACCCAGGGTCAGGGAATGGTCAGCATGCCCCAGCAAGCCACAGCTGCCAAACCACGAGATATACCAAACAGCAAAACATCCGCAGAACAGCCCGACCTCAGCGCACTCAGAACAGGGGAGGGCACTCTTAGAGGGGTCAGAGTCATTCTGATCCCAACATCTCCTCCCTTTTTATTTATTTAAGTGGCACCTGTCTTAGGTCCACCTGGTAGCATGAACTTACCCGTCATAGGAAAGTGCCCTCCATACTTCCTGTCTTAGACGCCCATGCTCTCCTAGGAAGTTACCCGTCTCTGGTTACCGCTTATCAAGCTTCTGCATCCACACTTGAGTGGATTCAGCATGTCCTGAGACAGCTAGCAGGGCCTGTCGGGTGACACCTGCATGAGTGGTAAATTGCGTTTTAAGTTGGCAGAGGGCCCAGCAGCATACCCCGATTCCAAGACATCCTAGGATTGCCATAGCAAGCGATCCTGACCATTTTTGAAACCAGCCTCCAACCTGGGCCACCCAACCCCACCATCCAGTATCCGAAATTGGAACAACTCCGGCATCATCAATGGCCTGTATGGCATGAAAAAGCTGCACAGCAAAATCCACTAATGTCATACCCCAGGACCCTGAAACATACCCACTCAGCCTCCAAACTTCATGAGAGGCATGCCCAGCCATTAAGAGCATTCTTGACTGGAGAAAGTCATTAGTCTTGGGTTTGCTGCACTGTAAGCTGTTTTTCTCAGAATTGTGTGGAGAAGTTATTAAGGGATGAGAATTCCTTACCCTCAGTACTTGGGGCCAGCGTGCTTTTGGGTTTGGAGGTTTTGAATTGGCATTATTTTGGAATATTTGCATAGACTACTGGTTCAGCATACCTAATCTGAAAATTCCAAATATTCGCTACTCAAACTGACTGTTCAGAAAGTTTTAGACCTTGGAGAACCTTAATTTTTGAATTTTATGATTAAAAATAATAATTTAACACTAGGAACTATGCCTTACACCTGTAATCTGAGCACTTGGAAGGCCAAGGCAGGAGGATTACCATGAGTTCAAGGCTGCATAGTGAGTTCCAGGCTAGCCTCTGGTAAGATTATGTCTAATAAAGAGACCACCATCACCACCACCACCACCACCACCACCACCACCAACAACAAGAAATACATAATGTATATTTCCGATATTTGAAAATGGTCTTTAAAAAACCAGACAGGCTGAGGAATGAAAGTACTCAGAGCTAATTTTCTTCAGAAATGATATGGAAACTGTGTGTGTGTGTGTGTGTGTGTGTGTGTGTGTGTGTGTGTGTGTGTTTCAAAGACCCCTTTGGTTTATTAGTATTGCTTTATCTATAACCGACAGTGAGGTTCCTCAGACACTCAGTTGTGCCTTTCTGGATCTGCATTTCTAGCCATTAGGATATTGATAGATCTTTTGGATGGGGATGGGTAGAACTGTGCAACACACTGCTGTCATCTGAATCACCAGATTGTCAGTAGTAAGCAGAACCAGAAATTCTGAATGCTGGACCCTGAACAGAAGATGACCATCTTTCTAGGTTGTTGGATTTTTTGTTTTTGTTTTTGTCAACTTGACACAAACTAGAATCTCCTGGGAGAGAGGGACAGAACTTCACTTGAGCAGTCACTTCCACCAGACTGTCCTGTAGGCAAGTCTGTGGCTGTTTTCTTAATTAATGCTTGATGTGGAGGGCCTGGCTCACTGGATGATGCCGCCCTGGGCAGATGGTCTTGGTTTGTGTAAGAAAGCAGGCTGAGCAGGCCACAGAGAGCAAGCCAGTAAGCAGTGTTCCTCCATAGTTTTGCATCTTCTTGAGCCCCTGCCCTGGCTTTCTCCAGTGATGGACTATAAAGTAAAGGACTATAAAGTAGAGGCTGACATAAACCCTGAGTTCTTCCTGCCTCTGTTTCCTGTGTTGATGGACTGTATGCTGACATAAACAGTTTCTTCCCCACAATGCTTTTGGGTCATGGCATTTATCACAATAACAGAAACAAACCAGAACAGCAGGCCTCACCTACAAGCAGAACTACCCCTAAACACTCCTGCTGCTATGTCTCTTTCTTTGGAGAACCTTGGGTATCGTCTCCTGCCTTGAGCTCAGACCAGTCCCTGCTGGCTAGACATTTCCTGTTCTTGGTCCATCTGCTTTCTCGCAGTTCTGCCTGTGGTCCATGATTGACAGCCCCATTTCCTGGTTGAACAGTTCATGTGAGCATGAAAATTCATAATGGTCATAAGGGAGCATGCAAGTGATGTGGTTCACTGGGGACAGCCATCACTGTCTTGCATTTCTCCCAAACAAAAGCTGCTCTCGGGGGAGATCAGAGAAGCCCGTGGGGCAGTAGCCTGGTTCTCCCAATGTGTGGTTGACTCTGACCTTCCTCCTCCTCTTCCTTCCATTGACACAACTTGCCGAGTGTAAACCAAGAGCCAGGCTTGATACCAAGTGCTTCTGCTACCATTTTCAGCCCATTACACAGATGGGGCAAATACATTGGGAAAATAAATCACCTGTTAACATCATGTACCTAGAAGGAGTCTCTGCTGTGATTCCAGAATCTGAGGATGAGCTAATTGGTCCTACTGTCTAGCAAGTAGGTACTCAGGTGACACCCACTGCAGTGACTTGAGCCACTTTCTGTTCTGACTTCTGGTTTCTTCTTGGGTCACCTTCAGAGTATGATGGGTCTACACCAAACAGGGCTTCAGGTGCTAAACTTTCTTTTGTTCTCCACCAGTGTTCTAGATGAGATGGTTTTGTATATCTGGAGAGAAGGTGATGGGTTGCACGAGTGCCTTTTGCTGTTTGAGGGTGCTGTTTGAGGGATGTTCTGTATGCTGTGAATGTGTTGCTCTGATTGGTTGATAAATAAAAAGCTGATTGGCCAGTAGCCAGGTAGGAAGTATAGGCGGGATAAACAGACAAGGAGAATTCTGGGAAGAGGAAGGCTGAGTCAGGAGATGCCAGCCTGCTGTCCAGGGAGCAGATGTAATGGCACACAGGTAAAGCCACAAAACATGTAGATTAACATATAGATTAACAGAAATGGGCTGAGTTTAAGTGTAAGAGCTAGTCAATAGTAAGCCTGAGCTAATGGCTGAGCAGTTTTAATTAATATAAGCCTCTGTGTGTTTACTTGGGTGTGAGCGGCTGTGGACTGGGTGGGACACAGGAAAAGTTCTGGCTACAGATGTTGCCCAAAAGCTCTAGTTTCTACCTAAAACCTGAGAATACTTAATAAGTGATTCTAAACGGAGCCAAAAACAGGTTTCTGCTTCATGTCTCATGTGGACAGCTAGACGCCATAGCATTCAGGCTTGAGTACAACATGGTAGATTCCTGCCGAGTTACACATGGGTTTATGCAAACTGCACAACATGGTGTGTGGTGGATATAGCTTTTGCTACTTAAAAAATAAGTTTCTGGGCTACACACTGCTGGATGGAAGCATAGACCCACTCCTTCCCAGAGTTGGCGGTGAGCATGGTTCCCAGAGCTGGCTATAAACGTAGTTCCACCATGTTGGGAAGCTGAGGTGGGCAGAACCAGCAGCCAAAGCTGCCATTTCAGTCCTAGTCATTCTACAGTTTAAAGCAATAGATTCACAATAAGTCAGATTCAGATGAAATGAACCTCTAAATCGTTTACAATGTGTGTAAAAATATACGTAGGCTTGGAAGAGAGAAGGAAATGAATATAGACAGTTACATAAAGAAATAGTTTTAAAAAATAAAGTCTTTAAAGAGACAGTAAAGATAATATTAAAAAATAAGCCACATAAAGATGGATATCAAACAGAGAGTCTGGATTATGTTGTCTTTGTGATTTTTAACTGCAGAAAGACATTTGAATGTAAAAGCTGCTGAGTTAAATCAATATGTATATTTTAAAGATACCTTGATTTCAAAATCTGTGTCTAAGGATATGTTGCTTTGGAAAAGAGGTTCTGCTATTGTTTCCACAGAAGATGAGAACCAGTGGATTGCTTCCAGGCTAATACAGTTTGACCAGCCAAGACTCCCTGAAAGGTCTCCCATGACACTATGGCCCAGATCATCCAACATCCAAAATCAACTTCAAGGCAACTGGCTCAGAGAATACAGCCTCACCCTCACAGACTACTCCAGTCAGGACTTGACCATAATTCTTAATTTTCTCAGGATCCCCATAAGACTACCAGCGCCCTCTATCAGTAGGAAGTAGCCTAGAAAACTATGCCCACATTCCCAAAAAATTAGGTTGTTGGTTACAAATTGTTATTGGTCACTGTCAATATCTTTCTAAAGAAAAAAGGAGAATAGAATATAGATATGATCAAAGAGTAGATTGTTGAACTTACTTTTAAAGAGCAACAACTTGTTTGAAATGTTTTACATTGCTATGAATTTTAGTTTATTGATACAAATTTGAAGTTAATTTTGTTATACTATATTTATATTTCTACATTTGCTTCAGGTATTAATTTTCTGTAACTCATTTGAAATTGTAATGGATAATTAAGAAATACAGATTAATAATTAGTCATCTATGATAATCACACTTATAGTCATGTTAGTTAAGTTTTCTAGGTATATATAGATATATTTCAATTAGGTAGGTGATCTTCAAATAGTTCAAAGTCCTACAGAATATAGCATTTAAAATGTTTTAAAACTTCAACTTTCTGGCCAGTGAGACACGTCTGCTCCTGGCAGCACCAATTTACTTCAGAGAGAAAGATGGGTGTTGAAGACACTCCATATGGAGTTTATCTTCTTCTTGGCAAAAATAGCCATTTAGGCAAGAACTTGTTCTTGCCTGGACTGCTTGACAAAATATTGTATCAACTGGACATGCAGGACCCATAGAAAGGTGACCACTGAACTTTGTAAGACGAGATGGTCCTTCAGGTTCCTGCTTTGCAGAAGAAACTGCCAGACATTGTACAGGACACAGAGAAAAAAATGACTGAGAGACTAGGCCTATGGGTTGAAGATGGATGCCCCAGTGTTACAGAGGAACTTTGGATGACTGTCCAGGCAGGCAGCTGTCTCTGTCATTCTAGATTTTTGGAAGTTGCTTACAATGCACTTTTTATTTATTTAGGTAATATTATATCCTTCTGGGGTCTTTGATGTAGTTGAAGACTAGATAGTTATAATTATGATTTTCCTTGGTTATGATAAGAGAAAAGGTAGATATAAAACTTTAGACTCATAAATATAGTATAGATAGAATATTTTATTTAATTTGCCAAATACAAATAGACTAGATATTGTAACTGTAATTCTTACTTGATAACTGTTTTGTTATATGTAATTTTACTATGTTAAAGTTAAACCTTCCTTTTTGATTAGACAGAAAAAGGGAGGTATTATGGGATGTTCTGTATGCTGCGAATGTGTTGCTCTAATTGGTTGATAAATAAAAGCTGATTGAACAGTAGCCAGATAGAGGAAATATAGGCAGTATAAACAGACAAGGAAAGTTCTGGGAAGAAGAAGGCTGAGTCAGGAGATGCCAGCCTGCCGTCCAGGGAGCAGATGTAATGGCACACAGGTAAAGCCACAGAACATGTGGCAACATATAGATTAACAGAAATGGGCTGAGTTTAAGTGTAAGAGCTAGTCAATAGTAAGCCTGAGCTAATGGCTGAGCAGTTTTAATTAATATAAGCCTCTGTGTGTTTACTTGGGTGTGAGCGGCTGTGGACTGGGTGGGACACAGGAAAACTTCTGGCTATATGAGGGTCTGGTGTGAACAGTGGGAGGAGATAGAAGAAAGGCTTTTCCAGCCATGGGAGGGAAACATCAGGCTGGCCATTTTCTTACTACGCTGGAACTGGAGCACATTTACAGGGAATAAGCCTGCTGCTTGACCTGTGCGTGTGTGTGTGTGTGTGTGTGTGTGTGTGTGTGTGTGTGTGTGTGGTTATTCACTCTAGTGTATCTGCATGTGGAGTCCAGACGAGGGTGTTGTCTTCCTCTGTTGCACACTCCCTTGCCCTTGAAACAGTCCTTCACTGAACTGGAGTCATTGTTTGTGCTAGACTGGATGGCGCTCAAGGTCACCCATGCCTGGCTGCTTTTATATGAGTGCTGGGCGTTCAAACTGGTCTTTGTGCATTTGCAGCGTGTGCTCTTACACCGAGCCATCTCCCTCGCCTCACCTTCACTCTGGTCTCCTAGGAGTTCCTGGTAGCTTGGGAGCCACTGTAGTTCCAGTGAGAATGTACTTCTACCTGCCTCTCACACAAAGCATGCTGGAGCTGCAGCTGTGGACTGCAGCAGAGGAAACCTTCCCTTTTTGGCTGGCCTCAATCCTGAGGACAGATTTCAGATCTCAGGAGGGTGAAAAGCCTAGCGCATGGTTGTTCCATGAACTGCAGTTACAGTGTGAGACATTTGTGGAGTAGCTTATCACTTCAATCATCTAGAGGAAAGAGAAATTCCATGTGCATGTTTCTCTTTGTCCTCTTTTTCATCCTTTTCATGGGTGTATTTTTAAAGAGAAATCACCGAGCTGGCTCTTCTGCTATTTGTGTAGCCATTTTCCATTCCTTTAAGGCTTAACAGCTTTGTGGTGTTCTGTCTCACTGCAGATGGACTTGTGGTTCTGTTTAGATAGAAGATGGGTCATTGGTTCTCAGATAGACTCTTAATCCAGGTTTAAGAGTGACAGCCGATGCCCGGATGAAATCTGGTAATGATTAAACCCCTAAAACAAAGCCCACTAATTCTTTATGTGGTTTGGGAGGGGCGTCTGTCCAAATCTAGAGGGTGGGGGCTGTCTTTCCAGGCTGTAACACCGTTTAGAAAAATGAAGAGCAGGAAGTAAACCTTGCTGGCTGCCGAAGTCTGAGATTTAGAATGGATGGCTCTAATTTTGTTTTGCATTTATATTTAATGGCCCGGGTCCCTTTCCTGTGGGCTGGTGCACATTTAGCTAATGAATGCCTTCTGAGGAGACCTGGATGGCAGGAGAGGGAGGGCCTAGCTGGCCTCCACACCTGGAGCTCCAGAGGCATCCATACCCTAGCGGCTTGCTCTGGCACACTTTGCTGTTTCCATGCTTCTCATTCTGCTGCATTCTTCGTTTATAAAAATCAAAGCTCTGCGGCAGAAGCCCAAGCACCGACCCCGAGTTATTAGCTGGGCTCTCTAGCCATCTTTCTCAGCCGCAGGCTGTGACCCTGCACTGGGGCATGTGGCTTCTCCGCCTTGGGTCCTTCCTCCTTCCAATTTGTAAAGGCGTCATTCAGCTGAGTTCAGGCTGGTGTTTTCAGTTCTATAGCGTTTACCCACGTGCACTGTTTTGCTGCCTCCATGTGAGGACCTTTCCCAGCTCATCCCTCAGCTTGGGCTCAGGTCACAGACACCTGACTGTGGTCTTGGGAAGCATCCTGGGTCCCCTGACATTCTGGAAATAAATTAGAAGTAACATGTTGTACCAGCCACCATCTGCTGAGGAGAGGGCTGCATCTCTCTCTCTCTCTCTCTCTCTCCCTCCCCCACTCCCTCCCTCCCTCCCCCACTCCCTCCCTCCCTCCCCCACTCCCTCCCTCCCTCCCCCACTCCCTCCCTCCCTCCCCCACTCCCTCCCTCCCTCCCCCACTCCCTCCCTCCCTCCCCCACTCCCTCCCTCTCCCACTCCTCTTCCACCCCGTGACCTCTGTCTGGGTGTGTGTGATCCCTAGCTGGAGTGCGAACAACTTGCCACCATTGCCCTGAATAAGATGCAGATTTGGGGATGGCCATGTTGTTTGGGGGCATCTTCTTAATACCACTTTTATTTGAAAATAATAAAGTTTTTGGTTGTGGATTCTAGTCATATTTTATGTATTTGAAATTCTGATGTGTAAAATCTGTGTGTTTGAAAAATAAAGAATAGTTGGGCTGGTGGGATGGCTCAGGATTAAAGGTACCTGCCTCCAGGCTCGAAGATCTGAGCTCTGTTCCCAGAACCCACGTGGTAGAGGGAGAGAAGTGAGTCCTGAGAGTTGTCCTCTGACCTCTACGTGCGCCATGGAGTATGCACTCCCACACACGTTCACATACATGTACACAAAATAAACAGATAAAAGTGTAATAGAAATCTTAGAAGGAGAACTGGGGATCTGAGGCAGTAGAACCTGAATCCGAGGCCAGACTGTATACTATAACAAAGCCATGCCAAAGGAAAGTAATAATAGCTCTTGGAGATGGGGTTATACCTCAGTTGTAGTGTATGTGTGGCTTGGATTCCATCCTCGCCACACCCCCCCATAAAAACCAAACCAAACCAAAAAAGCACAACCCAGCTTTTAATACTGGATAGCCAAGATGAGCACGAGTTTTCCTTAATGAAATGAATTTAGGTAACCAGGAGAACAAAGAGGTGAAATAGAGGATTGTTTCCCGAAGTTGCTGTACAAGAACCAACCAATTAGTCCCGTTGGTCAGGAGTAGATTGCCTGGGCAGGGAACCACCTTAAACAACCATCACAGGCAAGGGAGTGGTGACTGGCCGCCGTCTGGAGACTGTAACTGTAACACGTACGTTCCGCAGGAGGAAGAGAGATGGAGAGAAAACCTACAGGTGGAAGGATTCTAGAGACAGACCTGTTGTGTTAGTGACTTGTTTTTGTGCAGCAAAGGAACAGACGAGGAAGGAAGGCTTTGCTGTCCCTCACAGGTTGAAGGGATGTCCATCTTGACAGGGAAGCCATGGCAGCAGGAATGCAAGGCTTTTGGTCACATTGTGTCCACCCTCAGGACACTGATATGAGGGCTGCCACTCAGCTCACATTCTCAGGACCCCAGCCCATGGGACGACGCTGCACACAAGGTGGATCTTACCGCCTCAGTTAGTCGAATCTCAGTATTTCCTTCAGCCATGCCCAGGACTTATCTTCTAGATGATTCTAGACCTGTCAGGTTGTCCGGCAATGTTAACCAGCACACCAATTTGACTCTCCCTTGCACTCTGATCTAATAAAGGAGCAAAGCCTGTGTTTGGAGGTCTGAACCCTGATTGGAGTACCTGTTGACAGTTTTAAAAAGTGTATCAAAAGTTGTATGTCATTTTTCTGTCTCTTACGTGTTTCTGAATGAATGCATCTGAGGTTTGCTTCAGACAGTATCGGAGCATGTGGGTAGGTGTTGGGAAGCTGGACCAGACATGAGTTTATTATCCGAGGCAGCTCATGAAGATGTGACTTGGGCTTCTTAGCTAGCTTTCATAACACATGTTAGAAGTTTTCTGTAACTGAAAATTAAAAGAGGGAAATATGGCAAGATATCAGCAGCAAAGCCTTTATTGCTTTCCTTGTGTAAAACCACACATGCTCTGTGTGATACAGGCCAAGTAAATGCTTTGAGTACCTTGCTGAATGTGTGTGTGCATTCAGATCATCCCGTTGTTAAAGTGGAAGTGAATTCTGCTCTATGCTTTTGTCGTCTGCCATTGTTGCATTGATCTCTTTACTTTGAAAGCTGTCTTAGGCCATTAAATGCTGTTCTGAAACCCTTAGAACCGACTGTGGAGAAATGTTGATTTAATGCTTGTGCCCTGATTTTACTTAGCTGGTCCCTTATTGTTAAGTAAATGGTGCTTACAATTTTGGATGCGATAATGAGTTCTGTGATGAAATCTTTCTAACTAAATCTCAATGCATATCCTTCTTTCCTTAAAATAAATTCCTTGGAAGTGCTAAGTTGCTATTTTTACAGTGTGTGAGATAGCATTTGCTCACGCTTCACTTAGGACCCGCACACACTTCTTCTTGTAAGGATTTCATTTACTTCTCGAATAAGCTTCTTGAAGCCTTGTTTTTATAAAAATTATTCTTTTCATTTTTAATGGTGTATGCAGTGTGTGTGTCTGTCTGTCTGTCTGTGCATGTGAATGCAGGTGCCTGTGGAGGCCAAAGAAGAGGGCATTGGATCCTTTGGCACCGGAGTTGGAGGTGGTTATGAGCCTCGATGTAGATGCTGAGAGCCAAACCAGGGTTCTCAGGAGGGGCAGTGTATTCTCTTAACTCCTGAGATAATGCTCTAGCCTTTATTTCCAGTTATTTCTTATTCTTCAAAAAAATGTCTCGATGTTAACAAATTTTCATTTAATTGTCTTCGAAGCCTGAAATCTTCAAGGGAATATTCTTAGGAGAGATGCAGCAAAGATTCTGCCATTCTTGTGTGTCTGTGAAGCATCTGTAAGCCAAGGTGCATATTAGTCATTTTCATCACACTAGAAATACTGAGTCCTGACTTCCGCTCTGCCGTTTACTAGTGAGACGGTAAATTTTTCTTCGTAAACATGGAGTGCTATAGGTGAGCTGGCAGGAGATGCTAATGAATTGTGGGTCATGCAAATTTAGAGAAAGGGATTTGTATGCATGTGAATGTGTGCAAGGGCATGTCTGTTTGTGTGTCTACAAGTGTGCTGTGAGTGCAGGTCAGAGGACCACTTCCAGGGCTGGCCTTAGGGCTCTTCTGACTTCTGTTGGAGACAACCTCCCTCATTGGCTGGTACTTCACCATGTAGGCTGCTAGCCATTGACCTTCCAGGGACCCACATCTCCCATCCCTCCATGGCTAGGATTGTCAGTTTTCATACAGCACCTCACTTTTACCTGGGTTCTGGGTATCTGAGCTCAGGTCCTCATGCTTGTGGGGCCAGCTCTTAGCTGTCTTTCCAGCTCAAGACAGAATTTAACAGGAGTCATTACCACTGTCTAACATGTTTGGTTTGACTTGGGCAGCTTGAGGTAGCCAGCTGTGGTGTAATTTAGATCTGTCACAGAAGTGTGTTTTGTGTTGAACACAACAGGACAGTTCCGTTTTCTCTCTTCTTTCCTTCACACTGTGAGACGGTCCCATCCTTGAAAGATGGACATGGTGTGTTGTTGCTTTGTGTTTCTACGTGCTCAAAAAGACTCAGGCTCCCCATGTGGATAAGGGAGGTTTGGTAGAAGTCAAGCTTCTCAAATCTGAAAATCAGAAATCTGAAACTTTCTGAGCTGGCTTGACACTGTGAGTGGAAAATTCCACACCTGTCCCTTTGTAATAGGTCCCGGCTGAAATGTAGGTGCACCGAAAGGGCTGTATGAAATTACCTTCAGGCTCTGTGTCTAAGGTGTGTATGAAACACACTGCAAGTTTAGACTTGGGTCCCTTCCCACACATATCTCATTCTGTATATGCAAATATTCCATGATCTGAAAAGGTCCATAATCAGAACCTATTCTTGCTCAATTTTTTCAGCCAAGGGGTGCTCAGCCAGTGTTAACAGAGTGGGGTGTTTGTTTGGAAGTAGGTAGATTGTACTTTAAGACCAATTTAGGAGTTTTATTGTGAAAATGAGAGGCAGCATGATATGGAAACAGTATCTTATCTAACATTATGATGTGAACAATGAAGCAAGATTTTCACACAGGTTTGGCCACAGGGCAGAGCACTCGGACTTCACTCTTCTATAAACCCACCCACGTGGGGACATCTTTTACGTTTTTATTTATGTGTGTGTCTGTGTGGGAATTAGTGAAGTTGCCTGTGGAGACATTGGACTCCCAGAAGCTGGAGTTACAGGGGGTTGTGAGCTGCCCACTGCTGGTGTTGGGAACTAAGTTCTCTGCAAAAGCAGTAAGCAGTTAGTTGCTAACTGGTCTCTCCAACCCTCCATGTGGGGTCATACATGAGTCCTTGGGGGCAAGAGCTTAACAGGTCCATGGCACTCAGGGACAAAGGCGTCAGTGTAGAGAGAACTCAGTTTGAGTCCTGGCTGTGCCTCACAATATGTTTTCATATTTGGCTAATTACATGTGTACCTGCCTGGGTTTCTCCATTTGTAAGTTATTGAGAACACTAGGATCTACCTTAAAGTGAGGGCATTTGTCTTAAATGAAGCAATGAAGTAATGTATACAAACATATTTAGAATGATTAGAAGCTTAAGTGGCATGTGACAGTATCTTTATAAATGATTGTTATTGTTATACTAGTTTTTTAAATTTTTTAAATTGGGTGGTGTGGGGGGATGAACCCAGGGCTTTGCATACTCACTACCAAGCTACAACTCCAGTCTTGGCTGGCCTTGAACTCAAGTTCCTCTTGCTTCAGCCTCCCTATTTCTAGGATTATTGACCCTTCCCACAGTTCCCAGCTGATATCCTGCTTTCATTAGAAGCATATTGAGGAATCTCCATCCAACACAATGCTTCTCAGTAGCCGACAGCCAGCAGACACTGTTGAATGGTCAGATGGATGTATACTATAATATATACTATAATATTTACATTGAAATTAAGTTTTGCAACTGGGGTAGAATTTAGCTCCTCCTGCCCGGTGACCCTTTATAGGATGGGACAGATGAGCTCTCTGGTTTTCGTGTTCCTTCCCCCAGGCTCTGGAAACAAATTCATTATTTATACAGCACCTACCCTAACAGAGACGACCGTAATCACATTGAAATTACTCTGTGCACCAGAGAGCTTCAGCAGATGTGTGAATATTAAGTTATTAATAACTAATTGGGTGCTAATTATGTGCCCTGTAGTTCTTGGAGCTGCTAAAGAGGCGTCACCTGCTGTGTCAGACCTCTGTCTTGTCAGGTCTGGAAACATCATTTTTGGCAGACGTGCTGAAGCTAACTTTAGGTTTTGAGTGTCATTTCCTACAAGTTTGGGTTTTATTTTCTTGGTGCCTCAAGAAACCTTCCTATGAAACTGTTGTGACCTCTGGGTGTAGAAATTCCACTTTCCATGTACCAAGGGTGTGTGATGCTAGGTGACAGTTTTCTCTATGGGGAGACTGGATACTTGGGAAGGGAAGCAAGGCTAGGGAAGAGCCTGAGGCAGCAGAGCAGAACTGAAGAGTGTCAGGGTTGGTGAGCAGGCTCAGTGGGGGAGAGCACTCACTCTGCAAGTGTGAGTGGCTGAGTTAAAAGCACGTCACCCAGTGAAAACACTGGTGTGAGGGCTGGAGAGATGGCTCATCAGTGAAGAGCACACTCTCCTTCTGTGGAGGGAACTGGGTTGGTTCTCAGCGTTCAGGTGGAGGATTACAATGACCCACCACTCCAGTTCCAGGGGTTGGACTCTCTTTTCTGACCTCCTTAGGCTCTGCTTCTCCCTCCCTCCCTCCCTCCCTCCCTCCCACCCACCCTCCCACACTCATGTAACAACAACCACCCAAAAATCTGGTGTAGCCAGGCATAAGTCTATAACTACAGTGCTGTAGGGATGGATACAGGACACACACACACACACACACACACACACACACACACACCAAAAAAGTCCAGTGTTGTTCTTATATTTTCCAAGACAGCTATATCTGAGGGGCCTTGAACTTGGACCTGTGACTCAGCTCCAGCTGATATGATGTGATATGCACAATAATATGCATTTTCTGTTTGTCTCCTCCCTCCAATCAGTTGTTTTGTGTCTCAGCTGGAAACATGTTGGTGGTTGTTGGCTGGAATAAATTGTGAGTCAAAAATCCTTGACTCACATCAGGGTGCTGCAGTGTGATCCAACACACCCAGGAACTGTAGAACTCTGTAAAATTTAAAGAAGATGTTAAGAATGAGAGAATCCCTAGATATATGGTAATTGAAACATTGGGTTCCCTTTTTTCTTTTCTTTTTCTTTCTTTTTTTTTTTAATTTTTATGTCTTGTTACTTCAAATTGATGCAACTTTTTGCCTCCTACTTTGATCAGGCAAGACCTCTGTGTTAGTGCATCCTGTGAGAAAGTAAGGTGTGGCTTTATGGTCCACAAAATCTGTCTTATAGGAAGTTCTTAGTACATTATGGCTGCCTGGCTGTATCTGTCTTTTAAAATTAACTTCATCATAAATGCATACAATTAAAGAGTCTCTGATTGGCTATGTTCCCGCCTAGCAAACTAAGAGCATTAGAAAGGAATCTAAGCACTCCCAGCCCAGGGATAAATATATAGTAAGAAGGTGAGATAGTGAAGATGGATGCCCACCAATAGAAGAGTGGGCACAGCAAATAATGACAAAGATTAATACCACTAACTGGTCAAATTGGCTGGAAACCCCGTGTTTGAGTGGAGCTACAGACAACAATATCTAACTCATTTGGGTTATGGTTATTACCTCTGACCACACTCCCCGTGTCTCTTCTGTGCGGTTTCTTTGCCTCCCTACTGTCTGAAACCTCTTTCTGCATTAGCCCTTGCCTGCTTTGAGTCCTGGCGGATTTGGTAGACCATGTGTTGTTCAGGCTTTCAGCCTCCCTTGCAGCTAAGTCTTTGGCCGAATGACTAGCACTTTACCAGTCACATGCATTTGCTCTAGTTTCAGAATTATTGGCAGGTTTGTCGTCCTAGGAAGAGAGACAAGGCATTTTGGCAGTGGCTGCATCTCATTGAGAAGAGCAAGAGCCTCCTTCAACTCCTCTGGTATTTGAGCTTGTTTAGCCAGCCCCAGGCTTGTGCAGTGTTTCTGCCACGGGACTGGCAGTAAATACTGATGGTGCAGGATATGCAGTCTCTGCTGGGAACACCCAGTGATAGTGCAGTGAAAGCACTCATAGATGTCATGTAAACTGAGCATTGCTGTATTCCAGTAAAACTTTATTGGTGGCCAGGCAAGTGGGTTCAGTTAGACTCCAATTTTGTCAGGTCGTGGTCTTGCCTGCCCCGTGAGCCTGGTAGCTGAGCCATCTGTTGCTTTTAAGGAAGGCTTGGTTTCCTTGCGTTGCCACTAGAATGTCAATTGCTATTTCCAGACTTTCTAGTCCTCATTTACGTTGTGAAGAGCTGTAAATTTCATTCTGCTTCATGCAGACAAATACCTGTGTAAAGATGTCACTTCATGTAGCGGTGGCAGTAGTTGGGTTAAAATATAACTTATTCTTGCTCTATGAAGCAGATAATTTTATGATTACTGTTCCAAGACAGGGTCTTAGTGTGTAGCTCTGGCTGTGCTGGAATTCACTCTGTAGACTAGGCTAGTCTAGTGAACTCACATGGATCTGCCTGCTCCTGCTTTCTGAGTGCTGGGATTAAAGGTGTGTGCCACTATGCCTGGTTCATTTTATTATTTAAAAAATGATTTTTTTATGTGTGTGGGTGTATTGTCTGTATGTATATCTGTGCATCGTGTGCAAGGTTTGCCTGTGGAGGTCAAAAAGGGGCATTGGATCCTTTGGAACTGGAGTTACAGATGATTAGTAACTGCCATGTGATGTTGGAAACTGAACCTGGGTCCTCTGCACGAATGACAAGTGCTTTTAATGGTTGAGCCAAGACTTAATTTTAGTTTATGTGCATGTTTTCATACACGTTTGTCTGTGCATCATGTGAGTGCCTGGTGCCCATGAGGACTAGAAGATGACATCAGATTCCTGGAGGAATCTAACCTGGGCCCTCTGAAAGAGCAGCCAGTGTTATTAACCATTGCACCATCTCTCTGTTCCTCATTGTCTGATTCTTTATTGAACTCACCCTATTCCTCCGAAGCTCTCAGTGGAATTACACATCCAGAAATACTTCAGTTGGACACCGCCCCCCCCATTGGGTTGGAAGTCATTGCTGACCGAACCCCTCATTGATGTAATTTCAATATAATATCAGGACCTGGAAATCAACAGTCACAGACTTGGTTTGGATTTCATTAGTTCACTATGTGCACACATGTGTCCATGCTGTTCATATACAGATGTAGTTTTAGATCCATGCATCCATCCTCCACCGCATCAGGAGAAACCACAAAGACCCCATGTCTCTCCTTTACAGCTGTAGCTCTCCTCACTTCTAATCTAAGCTTTTGAAGGACATTAGTTTTTTCTAATTGGGGTGCTTACAGAGATGCTAGAAACATTTTGTATAGATAGATACTCTTGAGTAGAATTGCTAGGTCATATGCTAAGTTTGTTTCTCCCTTTATAGGAAGCTGCCATTCCGAAGGCATGTGACCACTGAATTGGCAGTTTATGAACAGGTCTCCTTGTCTTTCATTTTGTCTCTTTTACTGCTTTGTCTGGATTAGTTTTCTCAAAACAGTAATTGTAGCTTTCAAACCTGCTTAGTTTTGTACTCAACACCTTGTGCATACTGTCTAATTTCTTAACGACTCCGCAGTGGAGGTCTGATGCTGTTATTTCTCTAGAGAAGAAAGTGGATTCACGGGGTATGTAATTAACTAGTTTGGATACATTCAGCTCAGTAAGGGGCAGAGTTAGAAACTCCAGCCTGGCTGCCTAGGGAGCTAGTATCATTCGATTGGTAAGGCAGCCCTTAACGTTGGGTGTCTTCAGTGCCTGGAGATGTTCCCTGGTAAAGTGACTCTCACTGTGCCTCTGTGGGCCAGGAGAGCCTGATGACTGACTTGCACGTTCTTGGAACCGTTTGTGAGCTTCTGTTGTTTTCCCTCTTGCTTTTATCATACCTGAATTCCCAAAGTGTTTCACAACTTCGTAAGCGGGACTCGGTGTTTGTATAAAGGAACCCTGCATGTGATCACCTGGGAATATCATAACAGAGGAACTATTGTCAGGCTAGTGGACTATGCTGGAGAAGAAATTAATGTTAATTGTGGATGCTGTTTGGTTCCACTTACAGGGTCTCAGAACTGCATTGCAGGTGGACCCCTAGTTTCATGGATTCCCCCCACTACCCTCAAAGAAGTTAAATGTTCTTTCATTGAATTCCTTCATGTGTTCAGGCACAATCCCAGTCTCCAAGGACATGACAGTTAACTTGTTCCTATCAGTGTCTACATGTTCATCACAAGAAAGGGGAATGAAAACCAGCCAGTGACAGAACTTTGTTACAGAATTACCCGCCTTCAGATTGTTCAGTTCTTCCATCTTGATCCAAAACCACTTGTTAGAAACCACTAAATGAAAGGTGTTGAGTGGAAGCAGCTCCCTGGCTAATGCACTCAGGGAGTGCCTACACCTTTGTCTCTTGGCTGCAGAACACTCCCTCCTTAAACATCCCTTTGATTGGCACCTGAAGGCTCCTGAGGAGAGGGGCTGAACATTATGTTCACTATGAGAGTGTCTTCTGTGTTCCTGATGTATTTCAGCATCCACACAGGAAGAGTAAGATGGTGGTGGGGCCTGGTTAGTATAGTGCCAATATAAAGACTCTAACATGCTGAAGCAATTCATAACATGAAAGAACAAAGCATGAATGACTTTTCCTTAAAATGCCTTAACAAATCTTAAGGTTAAGTATTGCCAGGCTTGGGGGTGCATACCTATTATGATTCCAGCACTCATTAGATGAAGCAGGAGGATTGAGAGTTTGAGATTGGCCCAGGCCAAGTAGTGATTTCAACACAGGGAGACCCTGTTTAAAAAGCCATAAACAGAACAGTTATAAAAATGTGTGCACTTTAATAGGTGATTAGATTACCAATGTTAAACATAACCAAGGGGCTACTTTGGATGCATCATGCTGTTTCTGCTGCTTTAAGAGAACACCTGATAGAACTAAGTTTTTAACAATAGCAATTTGTTTCTTGCAACTCTGGAGGCTTGTGTTTAAGGTCAACATGTCAGTGGCTGTGGTTTGGTGAAGGCTGCCCTTTGCTTCCAACATGGTACCACATTGCTGCATGCTTCTGAGGTAAGGGCTGCCTTTCATGGCAAATGTCAAGAGACCTACTGTATTCACTCCAGGCAAAGGCTGCTAGGCAGACAGGTATGGGCAGCATCTAGTTAGGTATAGGCACACACAGGCAAAGTCAAGGGGTCTCTGACCTCAAGGCCATATTTATACTGAATGTTCACAAAAATGCCATTCTGCCAGGCATAAGTATGGATCAGATTATATGAGTGTTTACTCTTGGGGTTTCCTGGACATCTGATGTCAGTCATTTTGTGCTGACACACAGCTCCCTTCCCATGTCCAGACTCATACTGGATAGCTCTATCAGTAACATGTCTAAAGGTAAAATGGCCCTTAGAACTGTCTGATTTCAGCACATGAGAAGTTGCCTTTGTGAAAACTGTAATACCATTTTTGAGGTAGCAACCCTTGAGGCCAGATCACATCCCGTCAACCCAACCTCATGATACCCTCTTATTGGCAGCATCTGGCTTCGAGTTCTGTGGAATGGCAGGCAGCTTTGCTGTGCTGAGGAAGGGCAGAGTGCTTTGTGTGCATCTGTGGTGGCCCCCTTAGACGTGAATTGTCATATTGTCTAGATGAAGAGAATGTCATATTGGTAGATAGACTGGCAGGTAGGGACATTTTCGGTATTTGCCCACGGTGCCATGACTGATGAGGGCATGGAACTGGTAGAGCCTAGGTTTGGAGTTTGGACCTTTTCTTACATCCTGAAGTCTGTTCTATCACCATGTGCTGTTTGGTTTGCCAAACCCGAACAGTGAAGAGTTTCTTTTATGCTGGGTTTGGCCCAGCACTTGGGAAATGGAGGCAGGGAATTGAGAGCAAATTCATTACCAGCCCGTGGCACAGAGTGAGACCCTATCTCATCAGGCAACCTTTTACAAATGGTAGCTTGAAAATTATAGTAAGTGTATCGTGAGTGTTGCTACTAAACAATATGGAACACCTCTGGTTTCTCACTTTGCTCTGGTTTTCATTTTTCTGGTCTTTCCAAAATGAACGTACTGGCTGGTTTTGTGAGTCATCAGAGAGGAAGGAGTCTCAGTTGAGGAAATGCCTCCATGAGACCCAGCTGTTAGGCATTTTCTCAATTAGTGACCATTGGGAGAGGGCCCAGCCCATTGTGGGTGGTGCCATCCTGGGTCTAGTGGTCCTGGGTTCTGTAAGAAAGCAGGTTGAGCAAGCCATGATGAGCAAGCCAGTAAGCAGCACCCTCCATGGCATCTTCATCAGCTCCTGCCTCCAAATTCCTGCCCTGCCTGAGTTCCTGTCCTGACTTCCTTTGGTGATAAACAACAATGTGGAAGTGCAAGCTGAAAAACCCTTTCCTTCCCAACTTGCTTTTGGTCATGGTGTTTTGATGCAGCAATAGACACCTTAACTTAAGACAGTGAAGAATCCTGTTTTATTTATTTATTTATTTATTGGTTTTTCGAGACAGGGTTTCTCTGTGTAGCTTTGCACCTTTCCTGGAACTCGCTTTGTAGACCAGGATGGCCTCGAACTCACAGAGATCCACCTGCCTCTGCCTCCTGAGTGCTGGATTAAAGGCGTGCGCCACCACCGCCTAGCTGTTTTAATTTATTTTGTCCCTATACAAATGCAGAGTCTAAGTATGCCACGGGGGCATGCTGCTGAGAAACTATCTTCTAACATATAAAGATCACAAAACTGGGTCAAGGAAGCCAATTAAGGATGGAGGCTCCATGTCCTGTAATCCTGAAAATATCAGATGCCCTCTGAACATTACTGAATCCAGTTACCACACACCAGTATCAGCGATGGAAATATGTAATACAAGGTTTTTGTGAAGTAAGACTCATGTTCAAAAAGCATAGTGGAGAGTTCTGCACTAAACTATAAACTATTGAGATGCAGCCAAAAAAAAGAACAAAAAAACAAAAAACAAAAAACAAACAAACCAAAGAAAAGACTCATGAACGCTTGCGGGTCAGGAGAAGGGAAATTGGCACCTGCCTTTATTAGCATGCAATCCCCATCCAACCATTGGATACATTTGTAGCTTTCGTGAGCCAATGCAGAGGATCTTGGGTGAAGACTGAGTGTGGAAGATGGCCGTGTTTGAGCGCATGCACCTCTCATTAGCAACCTTTTCCCCCATGAAGTAAATGTGTTTCCAACACTAGAGTGAACATTTAATCCGATTAAATGAACATTTTTATCATCAAACATAGCCAGGTTTGCTGTTGACATTGATCAACACGATCATTTCTAGAAGCTTTGGGTTGTGTGACTCCGGGAAGATGCTGTGTTTGGAAGGGTCTTTCCCCCGCAGTTTGGCTTTATGGCTGGCTTTTCTTGTTTACTTTATGTTGTAAACTAATTTTAACAACCCATAAAAGTTTTAGGAATCCCATTTACATCTGAACAGTGATTCAGCAATTTGAACCTGCATTTTTTGCCATGGAGTTGTCTAGTAAAAAGTTTATATGACGCCGCTGACTCTAATGGTTCGATAAATTATGCTTTTATCTCTCTGTGTGTTTATTATTTCTTTCCTCTCTGCCTACACTTTCAGAACCCTATTTATCAACCTCAATTATATGGGTGGATTTAGATATATTCTCTCTTTCCCTCACCCTCTCCCTCTCTCCCATCTCAGGAAAAACATAATTTCTATATGCTACCAGATGGGTGTGTTGGCTGTAAGCTTTAAAAAAAAAAAAAAAATCCCCAAATACTTCCCAGGCCATCTGGTGTCTTGGTGGGGTCTAGTCAATTAACTTCTTAGTATTGGTTTTCAGTCTCAGCACCAGAAATTAAGCCCCTTTTGGCTTTTAGCACACTAAAGTTTGTCATTTTTTTTGTCCCATTGTTAATACACTCCTGTACTTGCTGTTAGGATGTCATAGTGGACAAGCCTGATGAAGCCAGACACTGGGCTCTGCTCCTGGACGAGCTGTGTCCTGGCAAGGTTAACAGATCAGATGGGAATTGACCTTCCCTGGGTTTATAAGCTCCGAAGTTGAACTTGAGCACTGTGAACACATCAAGGTGCCTGGAATATTTTGGGTGTATGTACTGCTGTCTAACAGTTTGCTTCAAGATTGAAACATTTCATCCTGCAGGGAGTCTCCTTAAACTGAAGGCAAACAACTCGAGTCTTATGCTCTACTGAATGAGCTATCCTGGGGGGGGGGGGGCGGTAGGTAAACAACTCAAAATAGCTTCAGGAAGTTCCAGAAACTGACCAGATTTACCAGGCCCCTCTCTGCCATAGTAAACAGTAAAAGCTGCAAAGAGGATTCTCAGACAAGCCAATCTGCAAAGACGCTTGAGATCAAACCAGCTGCCAAGAAGAAACAGAAACCGGCCTGGTTGCTCAGATGAGGTTTAGAACAACAGTCTCTTGGAGGACACTCACCAACCTGTTGAGTTGTCCATAAGCTGTGCAGTCTACTCCAGGTTCTCAGCTTTGTGGGATGTCACCCATGCTGGGGTGGGCTTTGGTGGTACAGCTGTCTGTGAGTCATCTTTTTTCCTATAAGTAACCCCTCACCCGTGTTCCTGTGAGTCACCCCAATAAAAGTCATTGGTTCACTGAGTCCAACTTTGGTGGTATCTGTTCCCTATCTGGGTGAAGCAAATGTGTGTGTTGTGTCTCCTAGGGACAATTTTGTCACACAACAGTACTGTATTCAGCAGGCTCTCCTGTTCTTTTGTAGGGCAAGTGACCCATAGTTGAGAATGGCTCCAGAAGTATTCATTTATCATTTGTTCCTGAGCAAAGGGACAGCTGCAGGAGGTGCAGAATCCCCTATCAAAGTATTGTGTAGGGGAACTCAATGACCAACGTGGCCACTCCGTATTATGGAGGGCGGAAGGTATACTAGCCAACATTTCATTATAGAACAGTTACTGGAAGATGTAGGCCGTGGAATCTGTTGGGCATTGCTTCCAGAAAGTCCATATTGTATTCTTTTTTTTTTTTAAACATATAACAGATAACCATCCTCTTGTATACCTTCTAGCCATCCCTAGATTAGTCTAGAGAAATAGTTATTCTGTGTTGTTTAATAGATAGTGACAAGGGAAAGAGTCTTTATTCATCACAGGCCCAATTTTCTGTTTTTACCAAGTTTTTTGCATCTGTGGTTGGTGGCATTGGATTAAGTGGAGTTCATGGATAGGGAAAACCAACTGTGCATAAAAGATTGGAAAGGCAGCTTTGAAAAAGCAGGGACCAAAAGAGATACATGTTTTAAAATCACCCCCCAGTGAAGAGGCGTATTATCCTGTGATCTGACAATGTGCTGTGTGTGATTGTAACTTTGTTTCTACTTATGTACGGACATTCTGCATCGTGTCCACAGTGATCTGCAGTCTGCATTTTCAGTTCACGCTGAGCTTTTCCTAGTTCTTCTTTTTAAAATACTTGTTTTTATTAGTATTTTTTCATTCTTTCTTTACTCTTTTCCCCTTTCCCCTCCCCTTTTGGAGACAGGGTCTCTCTATATAATCCTCACTGTCCTGGGACTCATTTTGTAGACCAGAGTGGCCTTAAACTCCGAGATCTGCCTGCCTCTGCTTCCCAAGCACTGAGATTAAAGGTGTGCACCACCACACCTAGCCTTATTTTTTTAAATTTTTAATTGTGTTGTTTGTATATGTGCACATGAACACAGGTGTTCTTGGAGGCCCAAGGAGTTAGGTCCCCTGAAGCTGGTTGTAAGCTGCCTGAGTGTTGGGAAGTGAGTTTGGGTACTCTGGAAGAACAGTTTGTGCTCTTAAACACTAAGCCGTCTCTGCAGGTGCAGCCCTCCCGTGTGTGTGTGTGTGTGTGTGTGTGTGTGTGTGTGTGTGTATTCGTGTATTTATTGTGGGTAAACCTGTGGGAGTCAGTTCTTTCCCTCACCATGTATGTGAGTCCCAGGGTTCACATTTAGGTTGTCAGGCCTGGAGCCAAGTGTTTTCTCCCGTAAGCCATTTTGTCAGCCCAGAGTTCCCCACTTCTTTAAGGTCCCCTTTCTGACAGTATCCTGCTCCCTTCCTCATCATTAATCTTCAATTAATGGATCGACATCTATTTTCCTGTCAGTTTGTGGATGGACATTTACTCTTTCCAGTATTGATAAACGATGCTTTGGTTTTCACCGTATCATGTTCAGGTACCCAGGGAAGAACAGACTTGAAGACCCACGGATCTGTATTTAGAACTCTGTCTTTGCTTTGTTGGGCTTCATTTTGCTGCCTTTGCTCCTTTGTGGCACCCCCTTGCCTTTTAACTTTTTCTGCTCTCCTGGGAAAAAGGCGTCTGGTGTAAGAGCCAGCTCCAGTGTGTTTGCATGAGAATGAAGTCAGCAGCAGGAGCAGGAACCTGCTGTGAACAGCGCTAGCATTGGTGCCTTGCTAACCAGGAACACTGTAAAGGAGCAAGCCTGGCTAGTAAGGAACAAAAGTTATTGGGTGGTGTCCTGTCCCCCTTGTCCTGCTGGTCTTGGATGTCCTCATGGGAGTCTAGTGCAGGACGTGGGAAGTGGGAATGCCTCTAGAGAGTGGAGCTGTTCTTTATGACTTTTTAAAACTTTTAATTTTATATGCATTGGTGTGAAGGTATCAGATCCCCTGGAACTGGAGTTACAGATGGTTGTAAGCAGCCGTGTGGGTGCTGGGAATTGAACCTGGGTCTTCTGGAAGCCATCTCTCCAGCCCCTCTTTATGTCTCTTTATGATATCTGTAGATTGCCTAATACTTGACATGTGGCTTCAAGGTTTTTTTTCTCTTTTCTTTTCTTTCCTTTCCTTTTCTTTTCTCTTCTCTTCTCTTCTCTTCTTTTCCTTCCTTCCTTTCTTCCTTCCTTCCTTCCTTCCTTCCTTCCTTCATCCTTTCTTTTCTTTCTCTGACTTGCTATGTAGACCAGGCCAGCCTTGAACTCATGGAGAGTTCTTATCATCCTGCCTGTGCCTCCTAAGTGCTGGGATTAAGGGCCCGAGGCACTATGCCTAGCTGTCATCAAATCTTGATAATTTTAAGAGATAAAGGTAGAATTCTTGTCCACCTTTGCTTCATGTGTTTGGGGCTCTGTTGGTAGGTGGGTAGGCCCACCTTTCTGATCACTTGCCTTCCTCTTCTGGGTTCTGTGTAGCCATAGTTTCATGGTGTAGGTTAAGATAAGGTCATAGGCACTGTACTGCTTTTATTCCTTTGTGTGACATCTGGTCCTAGAATAGTGCCAGGCAACATCATAGGTGCTTGAAAAGATGGATTAGATTAATGTTATCGTTGAAACTCTTCTTACACAAGAAGGGTTGCTAGCTGCCTTTCCCAGGAAGTACTTAATTACTGTAAGCATGCTCATCGGTGGCTGCACATTTTGTGTACGTCAATGTGATGGTAGATGTCATTTATAAGTTTTCCTCTTCTGAGTTCGTGTTTCCTGATCATTTCTGATCGGAAGCAAAAGGTGAGATGGTGGGCTGTGGCTTTGATCTCAGGGGTTAGCAAGAAGAGTCCTCCACAATCCCAATTCACGTGTGAGTGTCATTGGGAATGCCGTGTACAGACAGAAATGTAGGATGGGTAGATCTGAGGATGAAGGGGACACTGAAGTATCTGAAGGGGTATCTGAAGTACCAGTGGCAATTATGTGACACCAGTGGCTTTCATTTTGGTGATAATATTTTACAAATTCCCTTTCATGGGTTTCTTCTCCAAGTATATCCCACTTTCTAACAGCGTTTACTTGATTTTGTTTTCTGGCTTGATTAGGACTCAGAATCATTAGTATTCTTGAATACCAGTTTTAGTTGTTTAATTGGTCCTGGGTCTCCTGGGTCATTTCCAACCTCCCTGAGCACTGACATTGTTTACTTTCAATGTCCTTGTTTCCTGCTCTCACATCTCCATTGTCTTAATGTGTTGTTTACTGTGGAAATATTTTTACTGAACCTCAGGACACGCAAACCAGACTGGACTTGAACTCTCTCTCCCATGTGCTGGGACAAAAGTAGTACCATCACAAATGACATACTTTTCTTTTCTTGGGATTGGTTGTGCCCTGTTCCTTCTATGTTCTGTCCCTCAACTACTTTTGCTCAAGATTCAGTGATTACAAATGAAATAAATTTAATAAGCTTCAAGACAGTTCTTTCCAACTGAGCCTCGTGGAGCTGAGCTGGCTGCTTTTGCCCTTCTGATTATGAGGCTGCCCTGGACACCTGCACCAGGGAGACCCAGCTCTGTTGAGACTGAGATCTCCAGGAACTGCGGGACTGATCTCTGGATTTGGGGTGAATGCTCTTTGTGTCCTGAATTCGTTTCTCTTCTTCAGCACACTTGGACCTCTGTTGCCATCAGTCTTCAGAGGCTGGCAAACGGTAGCAACAGGAATGTTTTGTCTTGAGTTGAGCAGGTGCCAAAACCTGCATGAACCCAGATGTCAGTGGCAAATGAGTGTCCCAGGAGAGTGTCCAGCTGAGCTCTTGGAAGCAGGCAGAAGGTTATAGGAGGCTGTGTGCCATCGTGATCAGGAGCTTTTTGTGCCTTTGGCAAGGTTCCACAGCAGTTTGAGCTTGTCCACCTTGAAAACAAGGATCTAATGTGATCTTTGCTTCTGTTTTCTGTTCTGCCCACCTCGTCTCCATAATACCGTTTTAATTTTCAAGCTTTGTTTGCTATATTACCACATCTCTCTGAAATAACTGTTGGTCATGTTGCTCATTTCCCTAGCTGGGATGTAAGTCCTCTGATACCCAAGGATTTGGACTGCTTGTATGTACTAGATGACATCCATAGAATGAAAGGATGAGTCTGCTGTTGGTTCCTGGTCACAACCTTGTGTTTTTCCTTCTTCTCCCTTTCTTGGTCACATTCAGGAAAAGATCATCATTCGATGACAAGTTGGGTGTTTCATACCCCAAATACTTGGGATTAAAAGTATTTCAGATGTTTTTAGATTATATAATATTTGAGCATATATATAATGGAGTTTCTTGGGGATGAACTCAAGTCTAAATGTAAAATTTGTGTTTTATGACTATCATATGTACATCGCTGAAAAATAATTCAGTGTAATATACATATTTTTGTGCATGAAACAAAATTTCAACATGATGTGAGATGTGGAGTTTTCGATTAGTGTTCTGTTGGATCTTGGTTTTGAATTTTGGAGTATGTTGGGTTTAGGGGTTTGGGTGAGGAATGGTCTGCCTGTATGTGGCATTAGAGCTTTAGACATTGCGGATTGCTGGCCGTCCTCTTGGCACTGGTCAGCTTTTTTCAGGTCACACAGCTTGCTTAGAAGGATGCCTGGGAATTGTTGACAGCTCCCAGCCTATGAGGAGCCTGTTGTGTTCCCTCCTTTTCCCAGACAGTGTCCTGGGCCCAGCAGTCACCTCTGGGGTCCTCTAGTCTGAAGTCCTTGCTGAGCCCTGCTGTGAAGGGTCCTGAGTCATGACCTGTTGTAAGTCACACAGACTTCCGATTATTTTATTCTTGTAGCTCCAAAGATGTCATTCTGATGAGCTAGTCTCAGATTTATGTAGCATATAGGATGTGTTTGTTTTCTCTTTGCCAAAGGCTGTGTTTGTGCAAGTCTAAACATTGCTCCTCAGCTGAGTATTTTCTCATTCAATTTTTGAGCACTCCTGACTGTGCCCAGTTCATTGGAGAGGAGGATGCTTGGGTAATGCGTGTGCTTTGGAAAATGAAGATACCTTGTCTGCACATCAGTCCAGGCAGGAAGGAGAATCACAGTGCAACCTCCTGAGTTTGATTCTGCGGGGAATCAAGATCTTAACATTTGTCTTTAAACCTTTGGGTTGAAATTCCTTGTTTTTCCAAGAGTATGTTAAGATCCATTGTCACAGACAGTAGACTTCATTTTGAATGGTCTTGATTGTTAAGAGGCATAGGCCACGTAGGTGGGATTTGTTGTACTCTTTCACCTAAACTCAATGTTTCTAGTTCTTTATTCATGTATGTGTTACAAAGTTTCTTATAAAATAAACTCATTAAACTTGAAGATACAAGTCAATACTTTAAGCAAGACTAAACTAGAGATAGAAGGTACGAGGCTGTAACAGAAATGAAGACTATTGTGTGAGAAAAATTGGTTTCAAAGGAGATGAACATTAACCAGCCTGATAGCAATGATTTAGGATTTTGAGGCAGGTAAGAGCTTGTGCTCTCTAAAGGCAGCTGGGTGGTACTGTGTGGGTAACTCACTGACCAGGAGGTTAAATGAGCGGAATGCCCCCTGACTAATCTCCGGAGAGCTCTTGTGTGCAGTGTGGGAACAATGGTGTAGAATAGTTACATTGGTTGGTGGGAGCTCCACTTGTCTGTCACACATACCTGGTGAGTGGTTGCCATAGTTACGTTTCTCACTGCTGTGCAGCTATTGGGCAGTCCAGCCCTTCCTGGCGGGGAAGTCATGGCAGCAAGAACTTAGGGAGATGGTCACATTGCCCCAGAAGTTGGGAAGCAGAGAGAGGTGGATGCTAGTGCTCAGATTCGTTATTCAGTCTAGGATCCCAGTGCATGGAATGGTGCCCCCCACGTTTATAGTGGATCACTCCACCTCAGTTCTCCTCGTCTATGGACTCTGTCGCACACACAGATGTTTGTCACCTTGGAGATTGTGGATCTGGCTAGGTTTAGCAGCATTACCCATCACCTGGTAAAATTATTTCACAGCAGTAATAGAACAGTAAGCACACCCTACTTCATGGCATTGGTACAAGGACTAAAGGGTCTGATTCACAAAGAGCTTCCAGAGTAACGCCTGGTTCCCTGTAACGACAGTGCAGATACGATGTGTGTGTACTAGGCAGATGATGTCTTATGTGACCCAGTAAACAAATGAGTATTTTTCTTCTGGTTTAGGGGCTAGATCCCAGGCTTGGTGCATGGTGAACACACACTTACTATTGAGCTGTATCCTACTTCTTTCCTTTTATTGTGTGTGTGTGCATGCAGAGGGCAGCCTTGAGTGTTATTTCTCACCTTGCTTGACCTTATTTTATTATTACTAATTTTATTCTTGTTGTTTTGGGATATGGTTTCTCACTGGCCGGGGACTCCCTGAGTAGGCTGAGGGACTCACCTGTTTCTGCTGCCTCTACACTCATGCTTGTACCAAGAAGCGTTTTACTGACCAAGCCATCCCCCCTCAGCCTCCCGCCCCCACCCCCCCAAAAGGTGTTGGCTTCCCTGATTAGTGAGACTGAAGGCTTGTTAGTTTTTATCAGCTTTGGAGGGGAGTTCTTCCTGGGTGGCAGACCCAGGCTTGTGTGTGACTGACACTTGTTGACTTGTTTCTTTCTGAGCTCCCTCTGGTGCTGTGGATGTCTTGTTTATCTGCTGCCCGAGGCAGTTTGGAATATATAAGCATTTATGCAGCTGAATGTTCCGTACGATGACAGCATCCTCCGGGAATGACTCTAGGCCAGGGCAGTTCATCCTGCTCTAAAGACAGGAACACTGGAAACTAAGGAACAAGGAGATTCCATTTTGTTTAAAATCCTATCTTCTTTTGATTAAGATCCATCGTGTTTTTTTTTAATCAGCCCTTCTTCCTTTGTGCTGTCTCAATGTGTAACCTCAGTGTAGGTTATCTGTAAGAACACAGCCTTGTATGCATAAAACCCCAGATTCTGTAAGCTTGTTTTAAAATGAGATTGTAGAAATCATGATGTGGGATTTCCTCATCTCAAAACATCCTAAATGCAGTGAAATCTGGACATTTTGAGCATCAAAAAGTGTTGAATGTTGGAACATCTCAGATTTTAGGTGCCCAGAGTAGAGACTTTTATCTGAAGTCTATGCAAATACTCCCAACCCCAAACTCCCAAATCTGAATGTTTCTGCTCTCCGTCATTTCCGATACGGGTACTCAGTCGGAAAGGGTTGTAATTTAGAAATGCTGGGTCAAGAAAGCCCCAACAATAACAAGGATAGAAAATGCAGCTCCAGTTCTTTTTTAAGTATTGATAACATACATCTCCCCCAGTACAGATGCCCTTACTCCGCATCCTTTCGTATGACTGTAACTCTCCTGTTGAGTAGACCAGCCTGTACAAACAAGTATGGGTTCAGAATATTTTGATTTCTTACTTTTCTTAGAGAGGGTTAAAAGACTTTAACTTTAAAAATATGTCTACAAATCCCTGGGTAATTCCTCAGAAGTCCATATAATTCTCCCATTGCAGGTAGGCTAAGCTTGTTGATTTGAATTTAGAAGATGCACAATAAGGTCGAAGTGAGGTGAACCACAGGCTTGTTCTCTTGGGTCACTGATTGTGGGGGAAGCCGTGAGCCACATGGCAAGTGTCTGGCAGCTCTGTGGAGAGGCTGGGGTGCAGCTGATGCTGACAGACCTGGAGTGAGCCTGGAAGGCTCATACCAAGTCATACATCCCAGCCAGTTCCTTCACTGTTGCCTCGTTAGAAACCCAAAGGCAAAACCACCTCGTCAGTCCCAGGAAGGAAGACCAGGAGTCTGAGTGACACCTGGGCTGCACACAAAGACCCTGTTGGAGAAGATAGCACTCATGCTAACACAGCTTTCAGAGAATCTGCTCTAGAATCCTGGTTTGCTCGTATCGTGAGCTTGCCATATGGTTGCTGTTGGAAGCCCATTGGTGGGACCGATTGTTACACGTAGTAGATAGCTAGTTTAGATTACTGATGGGATTCACCAGTTTGCCTGTAACATCACTCTCTTGGCGCGCACACACACACACACACACACACACACACACACCCTCTGCATGGGACCAGTGGTGGTGAGGGACCTCTGGCTAGTACCTTTTAGGGACAGAAAAGAGAATGTTTTGGGGTTACCTGAACAAAAACATATTTCCCAAATAAGAATTAGCATCTGTATCTTTGTTCACACCACTCAGAGTGTAGGAGTGGAGGTAAACAGAGGGGTGCTTTAGAAACAAGCGTCATGGTCGGAGAAAGTAGAAAGAAACTGTCTTTATTCATTTTCAGGTCAGTTAGCTTCTGATGAGGCTTCTTAGTTTTCAAAACAAGTGAAGAGAGCAGGGACAAGGAGCCCATCATTGTGGAATGAAATCCACTTGAAGATTATACCTCCATGAAGACGTGCGTGTGTGTGTGTGTGTGTGTGTGTGTGTGTGTGTGCGCGCGCGCGCGCGCGCGCGTGCGTGCGTGCAGTTCAACCCCGATGCCTGGCATCGCAGAGTACAGAAGCCTCTCAGAAGGTGTTCTGTGTGTTTGTTTTAAAGAATGGACATGTTGCCTGATTTTCAGGAGCTGACACTCTCTGGATTTCAGTGGACCTTTGTGTGGAGTGGGGCTGAATGACATCGGAGGCTATCTGAAGGCCTGGAGATGGTGTGTTTAAAGTACAGGAGCGATCATCTGGGCTGCTGTCGGTGGGTGTGCATTTCTCCTGACCCTCAAGATCAACTCTGGTTGTGATGGCCCCGGACAGTGTGAAGTTTAGGTCACGGTGCACTTTCTGTTTTGCAGTGTCGGCCTCAGTGATGTAGATCTTCAGCTTGTTAGTGGCGAATTCAGAACTGTTGGCATTGACTCTGCAGCTGAATCGTATTAAGTAGACTGTTGCTACGCTCCCACCACACACCCGCCTTGGAGTAAGGCAGACGCCATGCTCCTGTCATTTCCAGGCAGATGATGATCGGTTGTGACTCCAGCAGAAAGCTGTGTTCAGGGGACTCTGATGGTGGCTGAGACTGGAGCTTTTCATTGGACAACCCCTCCTCACTCTGTTGTCTCAAGTCCAGGGGGATGAATAACTTGATTTCTTTCACTTAAAATCTTTCCAATAAACTTGAATATGGGTTTAAATATATCAGTAAAAGTGATTTGATTTTTCCCTTTGTACTGTGAGGGACACAGTGCAGGTGGAAGAAGGCATTACAGGTATATGTCAAGTAGGATGTTTGTCTGAATGCTATATGGTATTTAATGAGTTGGACATCTTCTGTTTTTGTTTTAGATTCTTTAAAGGAACACCTTTAGCAAGTGGAATTTTCTGATAGATCTTAGTACCTCCATTGCTCTGATCCATTTGAATAGGGGTCTGGGGGGGATTTACATAGTATATAAGCATATATGTATATATGTAAATAATGTCATATTTTTTATTTGTGTGCATGGGGACTATGTGTGAGGAGGCCAGAGGAGAACCTGGGGCCCTGCTCTGTCACTTTTCATTCCCTTGAGACAGGATCTCTCACTGAGTCTAGAGCTAGGCTGATGGCCAGCAAGTGCCCAGTGATGGTGCCATCATAGTGCCAGGTTATAGGCACACATGGCTTCCTTTCCTTTCCTTTCCTTTCCTTTCCTTTCCTTTCCTTTCCTTTCCTTTCCTTTCCTTTCCTTTCCTTTCCTTTCCTTTCCTTTCCTTTCTTTTCTTCTTTCTCTTTCTTTCTTTCTTTCTTTCTTTGTTTCTTTCTCTCTCTCTCTCTCTCTCTCTCTCTCTCTCTCTCTCTCTCTCTTTCTTTCTTTCTTTCTTTTCCTTAGTACTGAGTATTTTGAATTCTAGACCTTATGCTTGCACAACACACACTCTCACCTACTCTTACTCATTCTCACTCTCACCCGAGCTGTCTGTCCATCCCAGAGGATTCTGATTCAATGTCAGATTCAGTTTTGCTCAGGTATGTGCTGTGGTCAGGGTGAAGCTGTGAGGAACAGTCGTGCGCCTGCTCCTACCTCTCTACCATTCAGAGCAGAGAGCAGGCTAGTTCAGAAACATGGACTCAAGTAATACATCTTTGGGCCTTCCGTTTTCCCTGCCCCTTTACTAGAAATTCCATTTTACCATCATTGCACAGAATCAGGCAGATTCGTTTAGCTAACATTTTCTGTATAGATGCAACTGTATTTTATAGAGACTTCAAATTGTCTTGACAGACTTGGAGCAAGTTAAAAATTCCAGAGGAAAAGATTGTGTTTTTAATAAATAAATATATCTAACTCATTAAATATTTTACTTTCATGAGAGTGAATATGCTTAAAATACATTGTACGCTTATGAAGATGTCCTTGTGTGACCTAGTACCACATGCAATGAAAACACACTAATGAAAATTTAAAAATACATTTAAAAAAATAAGAGAGTGAAGGTGAGGATCTCAGTTGGAAGTTTCACATGTAAATTGGAGAGGTCCACAAAGTGACACAAAGATTTACTGTCTAAATGAGACGGCCAGAAACAGGTGCCTGTGCAGCTCGGGAAGGAAGAATGATGTTAACCTTTCCTGAATGCTGTGGCTATCGAGTTTGGGCAGAAAATCCTATAAAGGAGGACGAGCTGCAGAGTGTAATAAACTGCCAGGCGCTTGATGAAACCTTCTTCCTCTTAGCTGGCTGGCCAAGTTCAAGGGCGTCGCTGAAGGCCCCTTACTGGTGCGAAGGTGATGAGATTTCTCTTCTCCTGCTAGCTGTCTGAATTACTTCTGGGCTTGACAGAGACGCAGGCTCCCACTCGATAGCAAGTCAGAGACTTGGATATCTCATTTCCCTTAAGTTAAACCTACCAGTCTTCATTTGTCCGGTGGTTCCCCCACTGGGCGGTGTGTGGGGTAAACATGGCAAGCTTGTGCCCAGTTCCCCGCCTCTTAGTGCAGGCTATGGCTTGCAGCAGGTGGCCCCGGTTTCTCTGGGCTGTCTGTTCTGGTCTCTGCTGACTAACCCAGGGAAAATCATGTTTTGTAGGGCTGATGGGAAGGTCAGATGAGGTGGTAAACACCAAGTAGCTTTCAGGGTCCCCTCTGTCTGCATTTCTGTGTGTCTAAGACATAGTTTCTCGAATGTAGTCTATATGTCACTTTGGACATTCTGGGCCAGATGATTCTTGGTGTTGGGCTCACCCTGAGCTTTAAAGGTGGGGTGGGGGTTATTTATGTTTTTTATGTATTGATGTTTTGCCTGCATATCTGTTTGTGTACCGTCTGCATGTAGTGCCCACAGAGGCCAGGAGAGGGCACCGTGTTCCTTGGAGATGGAGTTACAGATGGTTGGGAGTGCTGGGAATCCAACCCAGGCCCTCCGAAAGAGCAGCCTGTGCTTTTCACTGAGCACCTTAAGCTGTTCAGCAGTACCTCTGACCTGGGTCTTAGATTTTACTTCTGCTCTGTTCACTTTAGGATCCAGAAATTTTTTCCAGGAAAAGTATATCCTTGCCTACTGATAAGAAGGTACTTAGGAAAAATATGTCAGGGTTTTCTTCTTTAAATTTTTTTTTTAACTTTTATTTGTGTGTATGCATGAGGTTGTGTGTGTGTGTGTGTGTGTGTGTGTGTGTGTGTGTGTGTGTATGTATGTGCATATGACTGCCTTTAGAGGCCAGGAGAGGGCATTGTTTGCCTGAAGTGGCTGCTGGGGCCTGAACTCTGTTTCTCTAGAGGAAGAGTACACACACTTAAGCGCTGAGCCCCCTCTCCAGCCCAGGTATTTCTTTTATTTAGAAATAGTTGAGAGAAACTGGGAATATACCTCAGTTGGTAGAGTGCTTGTCTAGGAAGCACCAAATTCCACTCTTCACCCCACCACTGAATGGGTGTTGCATGCCTGTAATCCCAGGCAGTGGAGATAGGATCAGAAGGTCAATCAATCTTGGCTATGTAGTGAGTTCAAGACGATCATAGGGTGTATAAAACCTAGCCTCAAAATAAATTAATAAAAAGTGTCATAGAATAGAAACCTAAAATGAATAGGTCGCTTCAATTTAATAATTGCTTTTATAGTTAATGAAATTACATCCAAATGCCTCTTGCTGCAAACTCTGGGCCCTGAATTTGTTAAATTCATTAAAAAGTGCTTTGAAAGCATTGGCCCAGCTATTTCCTCCTTCCTATTGCCTAAAGCCAGCCTTAATCTTTCTTGGATGGCTTTGAAGTATCAGTGGAAGTGGTGTCTGAGCCTCCATCATAACAAAGAACTCCACTCTTAAATAAGCCACATGTAGCTCATGAGGAAGCTCCAAACTGGAGCATGCCTCCAGCAAGTTAAACTGTATCACTTAGGTGCCATTAGATGTTCCAATTCTATATACTTCTTGAAAATTCCCTGCTTTGAAGATTTATAGACCTTGACATGGGGATGGAAAGAAAGGTTCTTCCTAACTTTTGTTAGAAAATCTAGCATCTTTGCTGTAACCAAAATCAAGAGCAAAAGTGTGTGCATGAGCTGAATCTGCGATAATGTCTTCTAGACAGCATTACTGTTGCTGTGACGTAACACTTGGACCAAAAGCAACTTCAGGAGGAAAGAATTTATTTTGCTTACATTTCCATGGCACTGTTCATCATCCAAAGAAATGAGGGCAGGAACCTGGAGGCCCATGGAGGGGTGCCGCGTACTGGCTTGTTCCTTTTGGCTTGCTTAGCCTGCTTACTCATAAAACCCAGGACCAAGTCAAAGGCAGTTGATCATCCAGGGTCAGTATTCTTCAAGAAACACTGGAAGGTGGACCCTACCTAATGGGGAAAAGACACAGTAACCAACAGTAGTAGAATTAAAAACCAAATAAACTTCCAGTCCTAGTGTGCCTGCTGGCTGGGTTTGGGTTCTTTTTTTTTTGCAAAGAATTCCTTTTTTCTTTGTTCATGTGTGCATTTGTGGGTCACTGGGATTAGTCTTTATTTCTAATAGGAAGATCACACACATTCAAACCTGCTGATCCACAGTGAGACTGCGTGCGTGGGTGCATATCTGTGTAGAGGGGCTAGATGTGGATGCAAATGTCCTGCCCAGTGCTGTCCAGCTATTAACTATGAGTCTGGTCCTTGGTCATTAAGTTGATCCTGTGGATGCTATGAGTCGATACTTTGAGCCACATCTCACCGACAGTGAATACTATCAGTGCTTGTAAACAAGGGTGTTTTGGACACTAGCAGCTCCTTTTGGTGACTTGTTATCTTGCTACAAACAATAATAATTTTTAATTAAATTTTAAGTATATTTTGATCAGACTTTCCTTGAATTCCTCCCAGATTCTCCCAATAGCAGATTTTAATAGTTGACATGGAGATCACAGTGACTTACCAACCCTAAAGTATTTACTCCTTTGGGATTTTAACATATAATCTTTTTTTTTTTTTTTTTTTTTTGAGGGGTTTTCAAGACAGGGTTTCTCTGTGTAGTTTTGGTGCCTGTCCTGGATCTTGTTCTGTAGATCAGGTTGGCCTCGAACTCACAGAGATCCACCTGGCTCTGCCTCCCAAGTGCTGGGATTAAAGGTGTGCACCACTGGTGCCTGGCTACATATATATCTTTAAAAAAAAAAAAAGAAAGAAAGAAAGAAAGAAATCTGTGTACTGAACATGCAGGAATGTTCTCATCTATACATACAGTCTAGAAAATTAGGACAAACCACGTTTCTACAAACCACAATTCAGCAAACTTTCAAGTACAGCTTAGTTAAAATTCATCTTATATTTTGATGGCCCAAGTGTATGAAGCTATCCTAGTGTTCTGAACAGTGTTATAGTATTTATATAATATTTGTGTTCCTCAAGGCATCCCCAACAGTCTGCTTAAGAGAGAGGAGTGAAATACCAAGTAAAAGATAAAAACGAGGGTGAGGGGGCTGGACAGGCCGGTGACACTCGCAGTGGGTGTGCAGTGAAGGTGTTGCAGAGATAAAAGTAAGTGTGCACAGAATCTCTCTACGGAGTGAGGCTTTCGCTCCATGTAGACTTTGAAAACAGCCCCTCACATTTTCCATGTCCCTCATTGTTTTTATGTACACATTTGGGAACAGAGACTGCCATGGTGACTTTACAGAAACCACATGGTGATTTCTGGTTCCTTCCTGTAATAGGATGCCTGAAGTGTGGAAGGGGGGTGCAAGACATGAGCTTTCTCTTGTCGAATCAGAAGTTATGCAAATCTGTGAAAAGCATTAGAGGCAGTATTGTGAGCCTTTAGCTTGTTTTATTTAGGTTATTCTGTGACCATTACCCTCTGCCAAACATGACTGCCCCCCTCTTGGAGTTTGAATGAGGTCTTAGAGCTGAATCGCCACATACGTGACCCCCAGAGATGGTATTTTCTCGGGCTGAAGCCCTGCCCAGTGTTCCACTACGGCTGTCAGTTCTTAGGAAGCTTCGCCCCACAACTCCAGCTTCTGTCCGCAGTTACTCAGAACCGCGGCAGGAAGCTGACTGCTCATGCCGAATGCCCAGAATACTTCTTTAGTATATGCCGAATCAGTGGTGGCCTAGATTTTTTTTTTTGGTTCATTCATTATGCTGAACTTTAGTTAATATAGAAATACTTTCTAATTACAGTTCTGTCCCCTGGATAGTATGCATTGTATTTTTAGCCTTGGCATTTACTTCCGGGCCTCTCTGTGAACAAAGAGTTCTGGATTGCTTTCTAAGACTGGGGTTTTCAAACTTGACTTTGTCTTGAGAGCAAGCGGGGGCTTCCCTCCATCAGAACAGAAAAAAAGGAGCCTACCTGCCAGCCTCCCGCAGGGCTTCTGCAGCACCTCCTAGCCTGAAATGTCTCTTGCTTATTGAGCCTGAGAAGCAGAAGGACCCATTCCAAACGGATGGACAGCACAGGTCTGGGGATGCCGTAGTGCTAAAGTGCCAGCCTATTATGTGGGAGCCCCGGGAAGGAAGACACATGTGTGGGAATGGTGACAGTTGATGCTTGTCAGGTGCAAAGTCATGGCTGTGGCCTGTAGCATGCTTGCACAAAAAATCCCCACAATGGTTTGTTTCGATGCTGCAACCCTGAATAAGAGGCTTGAAACGACAGTGGTACATAGCACCATCCCATCTGCAGCCTGCCTGCTTGCTCCTAGGGTGCGTAACATCATCCATTCCTACTGCCCCCTTGTTCCCCTATTCCCATCTCAGACCTTACCACTACAGTCGTTATAATTCTGTCTGTTTCACATAAGAGCCCGTTTGAACCTACTCAATTGGATGCATTGTTCTGTGAGTGACTGTTTTGATTTTTCTTCTTTTTAGCGAGGAGTTTCCTGCTTGGAAGCACACTGTGCTTGCTTACTTAAAATTCTCTTGGGCATGCATCACTTTTGTGGTAGGCATTGTCTGTGAAATGGATGCCAAAAGCTGTTGTCCTTGAGACAGTTGGCACGGACGGCTAAGGTACTGTGTCTACCTTGGTGGGGGCTGACATAGTGGCAGATGGCCTAGGAGGTCTCAGAACCCAAAATATGCCCCGCCTGTGACTGCAGACGATATGGGAGTGTAGCTTTTAAGAGACAGAGGCAGTTTGACAAGGTGGCTAAGAGCTTCTCATTCAAACCCGTGTGTGATGACACACTCCTGTAATCCTAGCACTCGGAGGTGGAGGCAGGAAGATGACCTTGGAGTTTGAGGCCAGCTGTGTAGTGAGTCTGGGTCGGCCAGGGAAATAAGACAAAATTCTGTTCTTAAACTGTCTCAGACCCCCAAACAGTCAGTTTCAACCTAGGCATGGCGGTGTAGGTCTGTGAGACTGGAATTTGAGAGGCTGAGGCAGGCAGATTCTGAGTTCAAGGCCAGCCTGCTCTACATCTTTGAGAATACCTGGGGCCATATAGTGAAACCCAGACTCAAAACAAAGGCAGCGTTGGGAGTCTTTGTAGACCTAGGTTTCTGGCCTGGCATACAAGCTGTTGAATCTTCTGAACTATTCAACGTTGACCATTTTTCTGCTTTTCCTCTGGTGAGTGGAAGTATCTGCCTCATACGTAGTTTGTTGGAAAGGTGTCTAATAGCCCAGCAGCGGGCCAGGAAGGCAGTGGATACTAGATGATGGCTTCTGTGCAGTCAGACTGGAATGCATTCAATTGCAAAGAGACTCAGTTTGTCATCAGTGACTAATGTACGGATTTGGGAAGCCCAAGAGAAGACTTGGCTTATCCTGAAATCAGATTCCAGTGAGGTGTCATCTAAGGACATCAGAGAATTAACTCCTGTCAGGGGCATTAAAATGTCACTTTGCCTCCACACACGCTGAGTCGTTCTAAAGAAACCTTCCTGTGGAAGGAATGCATTTCATTATATTTGTTTAAATTATGTTGCAGTGCTTTGTAGACTTGTAATCTGTTTTCAGAATGGCGTCACCTGCCCCCTCATATTGATCAATGTCACATCTTTCCCTTGCTTATCTCACCTTCCCATATGGCTCTTCTCCAAAGCTAGGCCTCCAGGAGACCCACCAACTCATTAACCTCTGACAGGGAGTCCAGACCTTCCAGTTGTGGCCTAGCTAAAGGAGGCAGCATATTAACCCTCCTCCCTGCCTCCTCCTGCTGTCCTTGCATTTTCCACTAGCCATGCTTATAGGCATGAGACCTGGTGCATGTCATTGCCACATGGTGAGATTTGTCATGGGTGACTTTGTATTGCCATTTGAAAATTATTGCTGAGTTCTTTGAGAAATCATTGAGTAGGACTGCAGAAAAGAGCCCTTGCTGTTGTGGTTTGTAGCTCTCACCTCTGCGTTCTGCATGGGCTTGCCCAGCCTGGAGGGATGAAGCAGGCCTTGGGGTTCCTCCAAATGACGGTGTGATGCAGTTTGGTAAAAGGATCTTTAGCTTTCTGGCTGTCCAGGGATCTAGGAGAGACAAGTAGAAAAAAATTAGGACAAATATCTTTCCCCTGGGCCTTGCTTGTTTGGAAGAAGGCTATTGGGTGTCCCCTGGCATCGGGTGAACTCTGCTGTGGGATAATGCTTCTGTACACTTGTTTAATAAAATGCTGATTGGCCAATAACCAGGCAGAAAGTTTAGGAGGGATAAGCAGACAAGAAGAATTCTGGGAAGAGGAAGGCTGAGTCAGAAGATGCCAGCCCACTGTGCAGGGAGCAGCATGTAATACACAGGTAAAGCCATGGAACACGTGACAACATACAGATTAACAGAAATGCGCTGAGTTTAAGTGTAAGGGCTAGTCAAAAGTAAGCCTGAGCTAGTGGCTGAGTAATTTTAATTAATGTAAGCCTCTGTGTGTTTACTTGGGTCTGAGCAGCTGCAGACTGGGCGGGACACAGGAAAACTTCCAGCTACAGAACTCTGCAGAGAAAACCGTTTCAATCATTCACTCATATTTTGAAGTCTAAGTTGTTATTATATTGTCCCTCCCTCATGTAAAACCAAGTTCTCTGGGCTTTCTGAAACCCGTAGACATTTCTGACAGCTTGTCAGATGTTCTTTCTAAAACTCCGCATTAGAATTTTTGCTAAATTACAAAGCACCTGAGTGGCTCCTTGGGCTAAGCTATAGATTGATAAGCACAGAGTTAAGTTAAGCTACCATTAAGGTTTGCTTCATGGCTGTGAAGTGAGGGTGTATTGGCCTGGGCAGTGGAGGTCAGTTTTGTGTACGGGGATAATGTGGCATCTGGCGTCAGCCGAGTAGGAAATACCCGCTTCGTAGTTTTCCTTTTAATCCTAGAATTCTGAGCAACACTTGACTGGTGAAGAGGGCAGGAGTCGGAACCATGCCAGTTCCTTGTGTTAAGACCTGGTAAAGGGTTTGGTGCTATCAATCCCAGCACCCTCTCTTCCACCCTCCAACACAGCATCATAATGGAACAGAGACAGAGGCTGTGGTCTGAAAAGGAACCATGTCTCTGTGCCTGAGAAAACCCCCTGACTCACCGGACACATTACTTAACTTGGCTTGAGTAGAGAGATCAGGATGCTGTTTTCATTTTCCCCCTCCCACTTTCAGATTTTACTATTTCCAATGTGTTTAAAGCTGTAGTAGAACTCCATAAAGGCTAATTTTTAAAACAGAAAGCTGGGAGGAACAGATTCCTTAGTCCTTACAATGTGAGCTCTGCCCTGCTTCTGGGCTCCATTCTGTTAGTAAATGTTTATCCTGCGCCTCAGTTAAATAGGCAGAAAATGAATTTACAATAATCTTATGTTGACCTTTTCCATCTGAAACGTTTACATCATCTCAGGTAGCTAGGGAAGCTCTGGAATGCCTTCCAACTCTGGGTGGGAAATTATTGTTTAGAACTTGTCAACCACTGTCACTAGGTGATGATTCCCCTCTGTGTGACTGTCATGGTTACGGTGTGCTTTTTTCCCCCTCTAAAAGAACAATTATATTCAAGAATTTTCCTAGTGCATTTAAAAACAGCTGGGTGAAAGTCATTTTAAACACCCAAATCCAACACATTAGTTCTTTTATGCATTTAATTAAGCAGAAGTTAAAATAAATTAGAACGGAAGACATTCAGTGCTGATTGTTGAATCAACAAAGCAAGAAACAGCCTAGCATTAGCCTTGCACGGATGTCTGTCACTCAGCGCTGATGCCCTATAAATTAGCATCAACCCTTTAACAGCTTTTGAATAATGATTTCTTTGCTAGTAAAGACTGGTCTGTGGTATCTATAGCAAGCAGTGTACTTTACGGAAACCAAACTTTGATCTCTCTGTGTACATGTGTGCACATACCAGTTTTTCTTCTTTATGATACCTGTATGTTGCTTGTCTGGAAAATTTTCTTTAGAGAATGAGGGAAGTGTTAAATAAAAATAGCAAGCTGGGTGGTCATGACACACGCCTTTAATCCCAGCACTTGAGAGGCAGAGGCAGGAAGATCTCTGAGTTCGAGGCCAACCAGGTCTACAAAGTGAGTTCCAGGACAGCTTAGAGCTGTTACACAGAGAAACACTGTCTTAAAAAACAAACAAAAAGGAAAACAGCAAAGTTTAGTAAAATAATGAAATGTATCAGTAAATTGGGGTTCTATCAATTGATTGTTGAGAATGTTTTATTTATAGTATTAAACCGTTCTTTTCAACGGGATGCATTTGAGCAATAGATGGTTGTTGTGGAAGCGGAGCACAAGTACACACGTCAGCCAGAGACTCAGCCCTGTAAGGCTGTCTCGAATACTCCCTGGCCCTGCTTTCCTGCCCTGAGGACAGTCACTCCTGAGTCAGGCTAGAAGACCCCAGTGTGTTGGGATAGCAGAGGCTGATAGCGATAGTGCAGGACCGTGTGCGGTGAGAGTGGATCGCTCAGAAAGCTCGCCCTTTACTGATACATTAATTGGTTTGGATTCTGTGTCTACAGAGCTGTAGCCTACCACACTGTTTTCAAACTGATGGCCACTACGGTTAGCAAGGAGCCTGCTGTAGGGTTTTCAGGCATGTGGAATGCATGAGAGTGTGCTGCTCTATTTCCAAGGACTTGTATTAGTTTTCTTCAAATGGTCCCAAATACTGCAACCTTACCACACTCCGGCCCTGTAAGCAACACAGTGATCACACGTAGAGCTTACAGGTAGGCTTATGACTTAGGTCTTCTCATAAGTTTGCAGCTAATAAAACCTCAGCTGAGTGGGGTTCCTAGGATTTGATGGAATTTTATGGGAATCAAAGAACAGTTCCTAGAGAATGGAAACCTGTGACATCTTGCCTGTATCACGGTGTCCCACTTTTCTTGAACTGCCCCACTCCTGGAACAGTCTCACAATTGTTGCCTTAAGCAATTTACTAATTAGACATTAAAACTGTACCTCTCAGTCCCAGTGCAAAATGAATGGGTCTCACACACTGGGCTAGAAAAGACAAAGATAATCTGGTTCAGGGAATCAAAGCCGGAGCCCAAACAGGTTAACCCAGGTTGAGAGGCCATAGCAATGCTGGCTTGTCCCAGTGTGTTAGTGCCCTGCTCTGTCACTGTCAGCAGTGTCTGGGTCTAGGGGCTGAGCAGATGGTCGGTGGGCATCATGAGGATCTGCGTCTGAATCCCACGAGCCACTTAAGGCCTGGTTTGGCAGAACGTAGATGCAATCCTAGTTCTCTTAAGGTGAAGTGGGAGGTAGGGGTGGAGAATTTCCTAGACGCTTGTGGAGCAGCTCCCCTGGGTTAGGAGAGGCAAACAACAGTCTATCTCAAGGTAGAACCTGAGGATTGTTACCCAAGGTTATCCTCTGACCTCCATATGCATGCTACTGAATACATGTTCCTGCACTGTGCACGCACGTGTGCACACACACACACACACACTGTACACACACACACCGTACACACACACCATACACACACACACACACTGTACACACACACACCATACACACACACACTGTACACACATACACACACTGTACATACACACCGTACACACCGGACACACACTGTACACACACACACTGTACACACACACACACATACACACACTATACACATACACTGTACACACACACGCACGCACGCACGCACGCACGCACGCACGCACGCACGAACTCACGCACACACTTCTTGATGAGGTTGTAGTTGGAGTAAGTGGTGGTAGGGCAGGTTTGTGAATGGCAGGGACCTCATTTTTGGGAGCAGCCTGCATCCTGTATCCTGTACCCTGCTCTGCCAGTCTTGCCAGGCTGGACAGATACACGATCACTCCAACTGTTTCAAGAGAAGCCAGAAATCTGGGATTTTAGGTGCATGTCCTGATTTGACAAAATGAGAAATTTGGCAGACATTTAGCTTTACCAAAAACACTGGTGAAATGTTTCAGTTATCTTTCGACTGCCTCTTATAATATTTTGTTTTGACTTTTTAAAAAAGGTTATTCTACTATGTTCCAGCCCAGCCTAATATAAGTGCTGTCATTCCAAACAGGCACCATAACACTTAGTTTTTTGGCCCCCTTTGAGTGAAGATTTTCCCCATTTCTAATCTGGGAGGCTTACATGCCTAGGCCACCACTCCTTGTTGCTGTTTCCTCTGGGGATCAGCAAAAGGCAAAACCATGTAAGACTGAGGAGAAAAAGGGCATGGAATCAGTGGCCAGTTAGTGTGGACTAGGAGGTTATATAGGAATTCGTTGCTGGTTAGTGTGGACCAAGAGGTTACATATGAATCCGTGGCTGGTTAGTGTGGACTAAAAGGTTACATAGGAATTCATGGCTGGTTAGTGTGGACCAAGAGGTTACATATGAATCCGTGGCTGGTTAGTATGGACTAATTGGTTACATATGAATCCGTGGCTGGTTAGTGTGGACTAAGAGGTTCTGTATGAATCCATGGCTGATTAGTATGGACTAAGAGGTTACATAGGAAACTGAGGCCAATTAGTGTGGACTAGGAGGTTATATAGGAATCTGTGGCTGGTTAGTGTAGACTAAGAGGTTATGTAGGAATCCGTGGCTGGTTAGTGTGGACTAAGTTACATAGGAATCCGTGGCTGGATAGTGTGGACTAAGAGGTTATGTAGGAATCCGTGGCCTGTTTTGTGTACTAAGGTTATGCAGTTGAGCCTCTTTTCAGCTAGCTGTCCTAGCTGTCAGAATTTCATTCAGGATGCAGTGGGGTGAAGACTGTTGGCCTCAGGCCAGTGTCCCTTGCTTGGCAGTGGAAATGTATGCAGCATCAGTCAGGTACACCTCGAGTCCTGTGATACATGAAGATGAGCAGTACAGAAACCATCATTCCAAACATGGCCCCGGCTTTTAGGTTGTGAATTTTTGTTCTTCTCTACAATCAGCTTTGATGAGCAGCTTTGGTTTTCAGTCATGTTGAGTTAATCTTATGTCTTAATGCCCTTTAAAAAAAAAGTAATAATGTCCTCACTTCCCTGGAGCCATTTCTGTCTCTGTGAAACAGGCGATTTAAGGTCCACCCAGTCCTAAAAGCTTTTAGCTTGTGAAAAGCTTCCTTTTCGGCTTTTAAAACCTTCACTCTCTGTTTAGAATAGATGGCATTCCTGGATCTGTTAAGCAGGCAGTTAATAATGCCAGTGAAGCTGCCCACTACACCCAACCATAAAACCCACTCAGGGTAGCCCATGCAGTACGGTATTCTTTCTGCGTACTGAAAGCTTCCGGTCAGCTGTGACTCTGCAATCTGTGCTTCTGACTCAGTCGACGTTTCTAGTCAGGTATTGATCTGCCCTGGTTTGTCCCAAAGGTTGACTGGCTCCCAGTAATCTGTTCATGTCAGACTGCCTGAGAAGACTAGCCTGACTTCTTCATTAGAGGAAGCAGCGTCACAAAGAGCAGGCACCGAGTCTGTGTGGTTCACCTTGAGAGAGTTCTTATGTGCGGTTCTCCGGGGCAAGTCCTCCTTGCTCGTCTTTAAAATGTGCGCTCTAGGGACTTAAGCCCTGCGCAGTCTTCCTTAAAGATACGAAATGGGCCCTGCGGAAACTTTACCTATAAGAATTGTTTGTTGCTGTATATTTAAATGTTTAAAGCTTCTGATTTGGGGATCAGTAATACTATTGACTGTTGGAGAAAAAATGAAAAAAAAAAGTGCCTCCCTCCTATCTCTCCTCTCCTCTACATTCCTGTTTCCTTCTCTCTCTTCAACAGGGTTTGAGCAGTGCTGTTTACAATGCGAGAAAAGCCATGAGGTACAACAAAACCCACTATAAGAGTTTCTTAAGGGAATAGAGAGGGGGTGTGCATAGGCCTGTGGAATGACTGTGCAGGAAGAGAGGGAAGGCATAGGTAGAACCCGCTTTTATAGATCCCCTGCCCACATGCACATATGGGCTTACACAGCTACGCCGTGCATGTGCATAGATTATGTGACCATGCTGCTTGCAAATTACATGATTACACAGCACACAGATTACGTAGGACATAAGGCCCTAGGATGACTAAGCATGCACAGTCATGTAGCTGGGGGAGTAGCTAGGAATTCTAACCTGACCTAGTCATAAAAATATATGTCTTAAGACTTCAGACGATCCATGCAACGTCAGTATGGACTCTAAGTTATGTAATGTGCCAGAGTCCAGTTATTTGAGTAGGGATGCTGTAACAGTTGTGGAGGAGAACGCATTTGTTTTAGGAGATGCACTCAAGTATTTGAGGCTTAAGGTTTCTGAAATCTACAACGGACTATCAAATGGTACATGGATATTGTCAGACACACTTCCAGATGCTGGCTGTAATGGATGAGGGTGGAGGCTTTGGGATTGTAGTTATCAACATCAGAACGGTAGAGTGGGCTGTTAACTGGTAACTGTGCTGGGGAAAATGGGGGGTTTTCAGAAGTTTGCACGCAGAGGTGACCCCATCCCATTGGGTCTCTGCATCCTGCCCTTCTCTCCCACCTGACTGCCCTCCCGCCCTGGGATGGTTGTTTGAAAAGACAGCTTCCTTGCTCAGCAGTGAGTGTCCCTGCTGTTGTGTTTCCAATTCCTAGTCATAATCCTGTGTTCATGACATTATAATCATCACCACAAGTGGCTAATTGTGATGTCACAAATGGGGGATTATGACTTGAAATGAGGAATAAACAGCAGGGGCAGATTAATTCCTAAGCAACGAGAAAGATTCTGTTTGGTGCAAATGCCCCAGGGTAATAAAATTTAAAATGGAAAATGGCAAGAGGAAGACAAAGGGAACATATGTGATCTATTAGCCAAATTGCCTTTAAGTGGGCAGTACCCCCCCCCCCCCCCCAAATTTTCCATGTGGCATGAAAAGCTCCTCTATGGGAGATAAATGGATTTGGTTTTAGGCCTAATAAAACTCAAGGTGTCTTGCTGACTGATGCAGAGATGTCTCACCTGGCTGCAGAGGGGTCATTATGGAGCCATCGAGGTGTTTTTATTTCTCATAAGTCCAAATGCTTGCTCTTTGCAGTCAGTATTGCAAAAGTCCGGCTATAAAGACCAGGATGATGGCCAGAGACAGCTGGGCTGGTAATTGACAGCAGTCCCAACCTGGGAGCAAACAAGGCCGGCAGAGCCCGAACAGCATTGATCGCTCAGGACGGTTTTCTGAATGACTCACGTGGCAGTGAAGCAGTGGTAACAGCTGTTGCTCTGGATTGGCCTAGAATTAGCAAACAATTCTCCGTGGAACTGGAATTTTCAATTCCAGATGGAGGATGTACTTTTTACCCCTTTAGGAAATGTGTGGTTTCCACACCCTTTGGTTAACCTAGCTTCCAAATTCTCTGCTGAAATGACTCTCAGCTACTCCTCTATCCTTGGGGGTTATTTGGCTGTCCCTGTCTCCAGAGTGCTCTTGAATTTGTGGCCTTTTCTCAAACCACACAGTCGAACTAAACTGGGAATCCCATTGACTGTTCTCCGCCCAGGACATAGCGTTCTGTTCTTCTGTGCATTGTATTTTGTTCTTTCTTGTGTTCCTTCAGGTTGGACTTAACCCTCTCTTCAATGTTGGAAACTTTAAACATACCCGCCAGAGCTTTCGTTGAGCGTGAGCAGCGGCACAGTGAAGCTCACATTTTAAAGGCATGGTAAATGTAGTTATCAAAGCCTTCTTATTTCAGTCTAGGCACTTAATAATAGCCCTCTTACACCAAGTAGAAATTATGTGATTACTATCTCAGGACTGAGATTAGAATGTGTTGCTGTATCGGTAACATCATTTTGTGGCAAGAGGAACATGGTCATGTGCTTGGAGTTGGACACATCGGAGGTTCCTTCCAGGCACAATGTCCCTGGGAAAGTTGTGCTTCCTTGATGGCAGTTTCCTCTTGATTCCCGGAGCCGGCAGAGATGGTTCCTGTGTTTGTGCGAGGCACTCAGAACCAGGTGTGGCCTCCTGAGCTGTGGAGCAGCCCCCGTGTGGCCTGCTGACCACGTGTGTGCACACGTGAGTTGAAGGTGGTTTTCTTGCTCATGTGTCAATGCTGCCAGCCCATCCCTAGGATGCGTTGTCATGCACCCCTGCATGATTGTTCAGGGGCTCTTGGCTCTCTCAAGCAGTGTGTGCATTTTGTTTTATGCTTTTGCTGTTTCATGGGAGTATTTACGGCTTTTTGTTTCTTTTTTTTTGTTTTTTTTGAGACAGGGTTTCTCTGTGTAGCTTTGTGCCTTTCCTGAGACTCACTTGGTAGCCCAGGCTGGCCTCAAACTCACAGAGATCCACCTGGCTCTGCTTCCCGAGTGCTGGGATTAAAGGCATGCGCCACCACCGCCCGGCTTGTTTCTTTTTTATTTTACGCATCCATTTTGGTGTGGATTTTCTCCAGTATTTGCCACACTTCACTAACACTGGGAGAAGACAAATGCACGTGTCCAAGCTCAGAAGAACTCTGTTTCAGCACGTGACAGGAACTCCCAAACCCAGTGTGGTTTTATGTGGGAAGTCCATCGCCCATCCCTGTGGGGAAGTGCAAGGTCCCCAAAGCTGGGGCTCTGATTCTGGTGCATTTACAGCTCTGTGTGAGACCTTGTGAGACAGCTTAGGGCAGTTTCAAAGCCAGCATTCAGCACTGGATTAATGGAGATTAAAACCTTCCTTTACCCTTCGGAGGGACTTGGAGATCTGACTTCAGAATTTATTAGGGAAAGCTGTTGGATTTGTTGAACTTGGGAATGAAGTTTGAAAAGCACCAAGAGAGGGTGGTGAAAACGACCATGGCCATTGTCTTCAGAAGCCCTGGAGTGTAAGGCCTTTTCTGTCCTTGGGGCCGTAGGATACATTTCATCCAAGTCTGGTTTCTGAAGGTTGACGGTTTCTGACTTCCACCACCACTACCTCCCATCCCCCGCCTCTGCGCATGCACGCTCACATTCTCTCTCTCAGTATAGACAGAGTACCTCCTTATATTGTCAGGTGGTCCTGAGGGTGAATGAAACAACACGTGAAGAATGGGACAAAGGGTCTTTACATATTTATTTCCGTATTATTATGTATTTAGTATATGGTGTGTGTGTGTGTGTGTGTGTGTGTGTGTGTGTGTGTGTGTGTGTTTCTCACAGAGGCCAAAAGAGAATGTCAGGTGTCCTTTTTGTCTTCCTCAGTCTTCCTCCTTGAGATGGGGTCTCCCACTGAACCTGGAGCTGGCCTTTAGCTGACGTGGTTGACCAGCAGGCCCCAGTGAGCCGGCTGTCCCTGCTCTCACACCTTTGAACTCGCAGCGCTGCGGTTACAGATTTTTGGGCCATGCTCTGCCTTCTACATGGGTCTGGGAGTCTGAACACAGGTTCTCAGGCTTGAGCCATCCCCCCTGCATGTACTAAGCTCAGAATTTGGAATTAACACCGGAGAAGGAGCTATGTAAGACCTTGAAAGTGCTATGTGAACAAGCTGAACTGAATGGGGAGGGGTGCACCATGATTCTTTGTGGAGGGCAGGCTAGCCACGCTAGGGTTGGTTGTAGCTCTGTAGTCTACCACGTACAGGGTATGATAAGGCCCTGGCTTCAATCCCTAGCCCCATGTAACACCGCTAGTTTAATTGGGGGAAAAAGAACCAAAAAACTGCAAGGTGGGTGGGGGCAGGGGATGAATGAATGAATGTTGGGTTGGAGAGGTCTGGCCAAGAAGGAGGTGGAAAAAGGTTTTCATTAAAATAAAGTGTTGTGCTTACTCCCCACAGAGACCAAACCGCCATGTTTATGTTATTGTTTTGGTTCAAAGAACACAGACACAGTAGTGCAAGAGTATTTTGGTAGTTAATAATAGTGGCAGAGAAGGTGGGAGGCAGGACCCAGTTGTAGCCTGTGTTCCTAGGATTCCATTTGTGAATTCCTTGGCTGGGGACAACTTTGATTTGACTCAAAAGCTGCTTAGATCCTAAATGCTTGAAGCTGAGTATCAAGTTCCTTCTAGAAGGGAGGTGGCAGTAGGTCACTTGGAGGACTGCTCTAATGTTTAAGGTAGCCGTGTTGCCTGTCTTAGCTTCCCCCCATCCTCCTGTTTGTTTCCTTCATAGCCTTGGGTCATCAGCTGTAACAACAAATTGGTACAGTTAATCTCTGTCCCCAAAGTTTAGCCTCAGCTAGTCTAATTGACTCTAGGCTCACCAAGGCACACTGCTGGGGCACAGAAAGGGCCAGTTTTTGGCAGGTGGGCATGTGAAGGTGTCTGGCCTTTTGCTGAGGTGATCTCTTATTGGATTAGTGACCATGCACAGTGCTCTGCATGGAAATGCAGTTACTTGAAACAGCTGCTAAACTTCCCCCAGGACTGTGGTTAGCACATGGCTGTGTTTACTTATGGCAGTGGGAAGGGACTAGCTTTTATTTATTTAGTGGAGGCTGTACACATGCCTATCCTCCTTATCAGTGAGGAAAGTGAGGTGTAGGGGACTTAGGTACTAGGGCTCGCCCAAGTCACTCACCTGAAGAATGGAGAGGGGGGACCTTGGCTCTGTGTCTGCCAGCTGTGTTACTGTCGAGTAATAGGTAGAATTTGGAGGTGAGAATGAGTGGATGGTGACTGACCCACACTGAGTACTGCACTATAGTATGCACTAAGTGAAATGGCCTGAGCCATGACAAAATGACAAGGCTGTGGGGGGTGAGTCCTCTTAGAGATTGGGAGTGAGGGCTGTGGATTGGTGCAGTTTCAAGGAAGGGACTGGGCTGTGTTCATCACAGTTCCACATGCTCGTTGATCTGGCTGTAGGGTGCTTGTTCTGTAGATGTACTTGTCCTCTAGTGCAAGCTGACACATGTCAAGGTTCTTCATCACAGGAACATTTGAATTTGGAAAAAAAATTGGAGTTAACCTGTCAGCCCATTAATTGAGGCAGCTTTAATAAATTATACTCACCCAAGTAATGGCATATGGGCAGCTGTTATGACTGGCTAAGCAACTCCCTTCGAGCAGATACATATGTTTGTCTGTGTCTTTATCTGGATCGCCCTGGATTGCATAATAAAATCTAGAGAAAGTCATGTTTTTGTTTGTGGAGGCCAAAGGACAGTCTAGGTCTCAGGTGTGGTCGCTCAAACACTGTCCTTTTTAAATACCCCTTCCCCCAGAGTCTCTTACAGCCTGGTACTCACCATGCTGCTGAGGCTGGCCTGCCATAGAGTCCCAGCAGTCTTCTGTCTCTCAAGTGCTGGGATCACAAGCATGGGGCCACTACAGTTTTGTTTTGATTTTTTTTTTTAAACACAAAAAGCAAAAACATGGGTTCTGGGGACCGACTTAGTTCCAACCCAAGGCTTTGTTTTTATGAGGTATGTACAAGGTGTTACCAGAAAGTTAAGAAGAGGTGAAGGGAGGAGATAAGGATTTCACCATCCCCCTTTTCTATCTTTGATTTTGATTATTGTATCTGCATGCGTTAATTCAGAAAATAAATCAAAGAAAGGAACTCTTCAAACCAGCCAAGCCAAAAGAAAAGAAGGTAGACATTAGACTAGGAAGAAGATGCCTAGTAGAGAGTACCGCCTGCAAGATACCAGCCCAGAAATGAAGCACAGGGCCGCCTTATTTCTAGTTGAAAGGACACTACTAAGTTTGGAGGAACTGTTGGGAACAGATTGACTTGAAGAGCTTGTCTAGAGTTGGCTTAGGCTCTTCATTCCTCCCAGCCACTAGACAATGACAGACTCTTGTGCCATGTCACCTTGTCCTTTCATGTAAGGATAATTGAGTACTTTTCTAAGTATTTGTGATGGTTAATCTAGATTGTCAACTTGATGGGACTTAGAATCATCATGGAAATGGTTGACTGAGTATGTCCATGTGTGATTATCTACATTAGGTTATTAGGTGAGAAGACCCACCCTAAATGTGTGAAGCATCATTCCTGTGGCCTGGAGTCACAGACTGAGTGAAAAAGAGAAAGTGATGATAATCTCTTTCTGCTTCCAGGTTATGGGGGCAATGTGACCACAGGCTTTGCGCTCCCCTGCCATTACTTCCCCTCCACGGTGGACTGGACCACCAAAGTCTGAGCTCAGATAAATCCTTCCTCATTGATTCTCTGCCCAGATAATTTGTCATAGTAATGAGGAGTCCCTAAGCAGAAGTGCTGGGGTGCCTACCTTCAAGGTGGATTTGTCAAGGCCTGTGTCCAGCCAAGTCACCTGGCATGACCTCCATCAATGTGGCATTAGGAATCTTGGAGAAGTTACAATCTTTCTTTCCCTATAGTAAGAGATTGCAGCAAAAAGAAAATGAAATTTTTATGTTTTATATTTATAAAACATAAAGTGTGGGAGAGACTGACTTAGGAAATAATGAATTTTTTTTAGGTAGGACTTTGTAGCTTTACTGGCCAAAGACATCTTTTTATTAACACGTTAGACAAATTCTTCAGAGGCCAATTTGCATTCACTCCGAAGCATTTGTGGGGGTGGTATGGAAATGTGCGGCAATACCTGCTCCTTTTTGGGAAATCAATTTGTTAAATGGCCCTCAGAATATGACAGCTTTATGGTGGGATTATGACTTTTTTGTTTTCATGTCTAGAAGAACTAGAGAATAAGACAGTTTAATCGCACGCCATTATGTGGATAGGACTGTGGGAAGCTTTGCAGATTTGCCTCCAGAAGAGGAGGGCGGGACCCAGCTGGTGGCTTCTTTAACAGACGCTCCTAATTACATTGTGTGGAGCCCGACCCACTCAGTCCCTTCCTCCCAGGGTGTCTGGCTCTCCTGAATTGTGGCTGATGTCCCTTCCTCTCATGGTGTCTGGCTCTCCTGAATTGTGGCTGATGTCCCTTTCTCTACGTCAGGTCTTGTAAGGTGGTGGTCAGGGAAGGTGTAGTACCCGTTTGGGAGAGAGGGAGATGGAGATGGAGGCAGGAAGGTAGAGTGCAATCTTTAATTCTAGCCACATTGATATTATTTACAGGGATTAAGGCGAGCACCAGGATTTACACAGGTGTTATTGCAGGGCAGAGAGGGCTTCATCTGACAGACTGAGGGAGGGGAGCCCCTAGAGGCAGCCTCTGCTGTGTCCAGGCGTCTGTCATCCCCGCTGGGGACTTTTGTGGAATCTGAGCTCCACAAAGCCGGAGCTCATCAAGGCCCCTTTTTTGAGACTCGGAGGCCACCAGCTGTGGCAGCAGGTCTCAGCTTTGTCGGTGATTAGCTGCCCGGCAGGGAAGCCTCTTCCAGCTCTCTCTTTTCTCAAGTCTTTGGTGGATTGGCACAGTCTAATCCGGCCCCTCACTGAGCGGGACACTGGCAAGTCCAAAAGAAGAAAGAAGCCAACACCCTCTCCCCACCTTCCTGCTTTCCATAGCAAAGGACTTAACATTTGTGTTTGCAAAATTCCATTTCTGTAGCTCTTGTCAGCCACTGCTTTAAGTGTGCGCCTTGTTTCTGGGCCTCTGCCTCGTGGAGGGCCGACTGCCCCTCCCCAGCCTCTTTCTCTGGGTTGTTTGTGTGAGTTTTGTCAGTAGCAGAGGCTTCGGTTTGGTGAACTGACCTTGCCCCACTTGGCTGTCTTCTCAGCACAACAAGGAGCTGTGTGGATACAGCTGCATTTTAGCCTGACAAAGAGGCCAGGGGTTGAGGAGCTTTGGACTCATACTTGGTTAAAAAGCCACAATCCGTGACTCAGACCTTCCCGAGCCCGGGCATCTTGGCTTCTGCTTGATGCTTATTCTCTAAGAACTCATCATTCCGCCTGGCAGTGGTGGCTTCAGCACCCCAGAGGCAGAGGCAGGTGGATCTCTGTGAGTTCGAGGACAGCCAGGGCCACACAGAGAAACCCTGTCTCAAACCGCCCCTCCAGAAAAAAACCCAGAATTCCTCACTCTCTACTTTATGTTCTTGGAATGAAAGTTTGTTTAACGGCTAGTTTATGAGAACCATTGCGTGAGGGTGTTGGGGGTTGGTTAGGAGTGACTATTGTATACACGTATGTGGGGTTTATGTACATACACATGCACACAGAGGTCAGAGGTCAACTTTGTTGTCATTCTTCAGAGCTGTCCATCTTACTTTTAGAGACAGGGTTCCTCACTTGGTGCACATTGTTAGGCTAGGCTGACTGGCCAGCAGTACCCAGTGCTCAGTCCTTCTCTGCCTGTCCCTTACAATTATACACCACCAGTCCCAGATTTTTTTTTTTTAATTTGGGTACTTAGGATCAAACTCAGTTCCTTGTTCTTGCAAGGTGAGCACTTTACCAACTGAGTTATTTCACAGCCCAAGAAAAACATTGTTACTATTTATATTTTGTGCTGTACTATCAAAGATTCCTGATGCTCTCACCAAGTGATGGTAGTGATTGGGGAGTGATTTATGTAGTAACTCCTTTGTCATCTGTGGTAACTTGAAATGGTATATATTCACAAACATAACTGTACACACATGAATTAATTGGTTTATTTGCTCTTGATAAAATCTAGAAGGATTGTTATTGAAATTGCATTTTTGATAGTCTGAGTTAGAATGTAGACATTGCCTTCTATGACGTTCACTTTTCGTGAGCCTTAGAGAACACTTCAGGTAAACAGGTGCTCACACACTCTCTTCTAGGGTAACTGAGACCTAGGCAGAGGCTAGTGAGGCCCACGTGGGATGTCGTCTCTGCCCGAGGACGCTAAAGACCATGGTGGCCTTGAAAATTTCAGATACAATACTCAAGTGTCGACGGTAAATACGGATTGTAGAGTTTCAGCTCCAGAGATGTGCCTCTGTGGGGTGCACTTCTGTGTACCCAGGTGAAGTAGCTTGGAGAAGAAGCCTGGTCTTTGTATTGACTGTTAGGGAATCAATTTCCCCGGGAAACTGAAAGAAAGTAGTATGTTAATAACAACGAGGGCATGCTTATCCCTGTCTTTGAAAGTAGTTGATCAGAGAGATTGAGGTCCCAGTCAGCTCCCATTTAGACTAGAACCCCTGGGGAGGGTCTGTTTATGTTCTGACAGTGTTCAGTTGTGGAGTTTTAGTCGCCAGCAAATGATGGTCCTCTCAAGTGGATGGGAATGAAAGCCTTGGGCAGGAGCATCAAGCCACGTTCTAGCCAGTACCCTTGTTAGTTCCGCATCCTCGTCTGCGTTCCTCTTTTCTTCCCTGGATTAGGTGATCAGTGGAGCTGTGCCATTAGTTCTACGCTCTGGCTTTAGTTCCAGCCAGGCAGTGGCCTTCACCTGTTGTGACAATGTCACTGACTCTCATTTTCATCAGCAGATGGCTTGGAGCACAGGCAGAGTGCTTCCTGTGGTGGCCGTCACTTCTTGGAAGGGTGGAGCTTCTGGAACTCTATTAACATTAAAAAGGGAAGACAGGATTGCATACATTCCCTAGGGGCGACACATTCCTTACTGCTCTCATTGTGGGTCAAAATACCTAATATAAACAAGGGAGAAAAGAGTTCAGTCATTTGGGTAGGACATCCTGGAAGTGGGAACCTGTGCTGGGGAGAGGGTCATATCATAGATAAACAGAGAACAAGGGGCCAGGGATAACGAACTCAACCCAAACCCAGTGACCTATTTCCTCCAGCTACACAGCTTCTGCAGAGCCAGGTAGGGGCCGAGGAGGATTCAGAGTATGAGCCTATGTGTGTTGGGGCAGGGGTGCATTTTGCGTTCATCCTTTTCTATTTCTTGCTGTCACACCCCAGCACAGAAGGCAAACAGGCACTTAATTGTCCCCATTCTAGATGTGGGCCTGTGTTGGAGGCAGCAGCTGTTTCAGGAGCCTTTCTTCCTGGCCACCTGAAGCAAAGGGAAGGGAATGTGGGAAAATGGAGGACAGGGTGAGTGCACATGAGCTTACAGGTAAAGCTAGGGGGCCTAGCACACTCTGGGTGGAAGTTCATAAAAGGATATATTGATCCTCATCCTGCACTAAGGGCAGCATTGTGCCATTCTACATTGCACATCCTAGGAGAAGACCCTCACTTCCTTGATTCCTCATGACTCTATCCTCCCTAAAACCACAAGCAAAGCTATATAAATAATGGCAACTGTTGCCTGTTGGTTTTTGAACTCAGGTCAGCCTTTTGCTAGAGAATGAAATCCCCTCCCACAAGGAAATTAATAGATGATAGACTAAATGCCAGGCTGTTTAAGATCTCAGAACTGCCTTCCTGGACACTGTGTTGTTTCTTTCTATTTCTCAGAAGGTAATACTTAGAGGATGATTGATTTTGGGGGGATATGAATGAAAAAAAATGAGGACATGATTGCTCCCAGGCATGACTGAGGAGGTTTATTGTAGGTACTGGGAGAGCACAGCCTGAGGCATCAGGAAGGGTCCAGACTGAACCAGCCATGAGAGGAAAGAGACAGGTGGGGCCGGGGGAGGAAGAGAGGAACTAGGAGCCCAAGAGAGCAGGAGTAGCCAGGGGACCAAGAGACCACATAGCCAAGATGGAATATGGGAATCGTATAGGAATCGGAGCAGCTGGGGAAGGGAAGGGAAGCTCAGGGTGGAGAGGGTCAGGGTAGGGGTGGGGTGAGAAGTCCTGAGAGGAGCCAGGACTCTGTAACAGGTATTGGAAATGGTGGCTGGTGGCCAGTGTCCTCTGTGATATGTTAAATAGGCATCTCAGCCACTTGTCCTGAGTTTGAGAACTAACAGTATGTTTTCACATTGACACAATAAAACCTCTATAGTTTCTGCCAATGCAGGACTGGCTAAATAAAGTATGGTATCCTTGGAATATGGAATGTTAGGTAGCTGCAAATCAGCAATCTGTGTACTAACATGGAGAGAGGTTGGTGTGTATTTGGGTGAAAAGAGCTGTACCAGAATATGATCGTGTTTGAGGCTTTGTGAATGCTTGTCACATCCAGCCAATTGTGTATCTGTTTGTATGTTTGTGTAGTTTCTCTGAAAAGTGGCTGCAAGCTATGCATGAAACCATGTTACTTTAGGGAACATGGGACATCCTTGGGCAGAGGGGACAAAAGGTGGCTCTTGTGTTTTGTCCAAACCCATATATTACCCTACTTTTGTAGAAGGGGAATGTATTTTTAAACTGTCGCTACAGACGTTCTGGAAAATCTCACAGCAAGGTTAAGGTTAGTTAGTAATGCGGATGACCTGCTCTTCTCAGGACAGATGACAGCGTCAAGCTGTCTTCAGTGAATTTCATGCTGTGGAAAGAACGTGGGTGCTGCCAGGCACAGCAGAGGCAAAATGACTCTTCTTTGAGTTCATAAAGCACTTGCTGGTGCACGGCAGAGAAGGGAGTTCTTACCACACCGGTCACAGACCAGACATTCTCAGTTGTGGAGGGACTGAAGAATGCGGGACCAGCGTTCTGTGCTGGGGAGAGGGCTCCGTTCCTCAGCGCAGTTGCTGCCCAAGCGTGAAGTCCTCTAGCCTTGTTCCACAGCACCCCAGCGCTGGAGCGGAGGGGTGTGCATGTGGTGTGGAGACAGGAGAATTGCTAGAGTGTGCTTGTTTAGCTGAAAACTGATAAGCTTCGAGTTCAGAGAGATGTCCTGTTCAAAGGCATATGGAGGAAAATGATAGAGTGGGGCACCTGATGTCTTCATCCGAGCTTTGCACGTGAGCTTATACACTGGCATGCACACCTGACCCCCCCCCCCCCACACACACACACATGCACTCCTGACAATTCCCTTCAATACTCTTTTTTTTTTTTTTTTGAGCTGAGGATCGAACCCAGGGCCTTGTGCTTGCTAGGCAAGTGCTCTACCACTGAGCTAAATCCCCAACCCCGTATATTCTTACGTTTATACATACTCTACTCCATGTGTAATACAGTGCTAAACACTGCATAATAGCTGACTAATAGTGACTTTTCTTCTGTTACTGGGCCTTGCTTCCTTAAGATTCATAGGTGTGGTGTCAGGTTGGATGTTATAATGTAAGTTGCACATACCTTTCTTTCTGTTTACATTCCCCAAGGAGTGGACAAACAGCATTCAAGTCTCCGTTGTTCAAGTTAGGAGGAGTAGTCCATCTTTGTATGAAGCTTGGGCTTTTCAGCTTCACAGCGTGAATAATCAAACGAGTGAGCATCGTAGTGTGGTTGTATTAGATGAACTGGCATGCAGAGCTGTTCGGGGGCCGTTGGTGGCTCGTGCTGTCAGACAGATGTAAGCTGCTGTTGTCAGGCATGGAAACAGGAGGAGGATTTATGATGAAAGTCAGCCCCCCTTTAAAAGCACACACCCAACTTTCTTGTTTATTGTGTATCTTTTTAAACATCTTTTCAGTACTGCTGGTGATGGTCACTCTTAAAGGAGGTGGATAGGATGTGAGACTAAGAATTTTTATTAATTGGTTGCTATTCCTTGGAATAAAAATGAAAAAAAGATTAACAGTGGACAGATATTAAAATTGCAATTTGCTCATTCATTACATGAACGGTTTCAGTTTTATGGAGAGGTAGGCATCGTATTAAGGTCCAACTATTTAGCAAGATGTATGAATGATTAATATATGAGAAATTGTGAATTTAATACCCTTCCAAAACTTGTTAGAATAAATGATTTTTTATGTTTCCATTAGGTTTTGTGATGGGAAATAATATATTTTATGTAACAGAAAATCCACATTCTTCCACTTCTTACACTTGGCACTGTATTCCACTATTCTGTTCTGAACTCCTTATCTTTAACTGCCTAGGTAATGTGTTGTAATTGAATATATGCTCACACCAATAGCTTCTCTAGCCGGTGTCCCGAAGATTCTGCTGACATTTTCTGTCCATTAGGTGCCTGGGCATAGTAATAATGGATCTGCCTTGAGGGCTGGGCCTTCCCCTAGAAGATGTGGAAGGGGTGAAGATGTACCTCAGTGGTACAGCTGGGGCTTGATATGCAGGAGATACTGGGCTCCAGTCCCAGTAAGACAGATAAGAAGGTAAGATAGATAAGCAAGCCGGGCGGTGGTGGCGCCTTTAATCCCAGCACTCGGGAGGCAGAGCCAGGCGGATCTCTGTGAGTTCGAGGCCAGCCTGGGCTACCAAGTGAGTTCCAGAAAAGGTGCAAAGCTACACAGAGAAATCCTGTCTTGAAAAACCAAATAAATAAATAAATAAATAAATAAATAAATAAATAAATAAAATAAAATAAGCAAAGAAAAGAAAAATAAAATACTCCAGGAAGGGAGACCAGAAGATAATCTGATCAAAAAGAGAGAAGGCCTACCTGTGTGTGTGTGTGGGGGGGGGCAGGCGGGCGGGGGCGGGGGCGGGGATGGGGGTTGGGTGGGGTGGCTGGGGCTGGAGCTGGGGCTGGAGCTGGGGCTGGGGAGACAATGACATTTGACTCTGGGCCTGAATGTGGAGAGGAATTAAGAGATACAATGGAAATGTGAGGAATGACACTGGGCTTGAGGGTCAACCATGTCATTTCAGAGAGGGAACAGTATTTTAAAGAGAGAATATATGCTAAGTCACATAGGAACAGAATGCCAGTTAATTCTTGAGGAAGTAGCCAAGGTTACAGTGGACAAAACTAGAGTGTTGGAGGCAAGAGACTAATTTATGAGGAACCTTTTAAGACTGGGGGACCCCCTTCCCCCAGCATGCATGTGTGTTTTCAAATAAAGTCGCTTACATATTAAAAGGACAGTGAGATAACATTGTTTCTGTCCTGTTGATTGGTAGAGATGGACACAGTTGATAAAATGCCACATCTGAGAGCAGCACTATCAAGTCCTTTATCAGCTCACTGCTGCTAGCTGCAGTCACGTCATTGGAAATAAGATTTGAGAACTCTGTGGGAAGTAGTTGGTCAGTTTCCAGAAGAGTAGAAATACACATTCTTTTCTCTCAGTGACTCCGCTTCAGGGAACTTATCTTGTGGAAAAGCCCCCATACCTCACTGAGGTTTATGTCCAAAAACTGAGGCTTGACCTCAGTACCTATTGCTAGGACTTTAAATCAGACCTGTTTGTGTGGTGGGGTACTACGAAGACATTGGTAGGGCAAAAAGCAATCCCATATACTAATGTAGAAGATTCTCAGTCTACATGTTGAATGTAAAGTCTGTGTGTCTGCAGTGACTTAGAGGGACTGTTAGCATGACTAGGTAGCCTGGGAAGGAGGTGCCTGCCTGAATTCTTTTTGCATTTTCTTTCCTACAGAATCTTCCTCTCTTCCAGCCCTGGCTTGGGCTCCCTGGTGTCTTAGAGTGTTGAAATGTGTGAGCCTGCTGACTTTGAAAGTCTGCTGCTTATTTTGGTTGTTTTGTGGTCTCAGAATTTCTTAAAGTGAGAGCAGGTTTTCTGTGACCAAAGGATCTGTCTGTCTTTCCTTTGTCATCAAGGAAGTCTGTTTCAGGCATTGAAATCTTGGTTTGCTTTTTCTTTACTTTTCCTTTATTTGGGTGTGAGTTTGTGGGTGGGTGGAATTGACCCCAGGGCCTCATGCTTGTTAGACAACATTGAACTACGTGCCTCCCCCACACCACGTTTTGTTCTCTGACTTAAAGTCACACATGTGTTTCCACTGGGAGGTGACAGTTTCTGTAGCTTGCTACAGGTTGTAGCGCAGAAGGTGCTTTTCTGTTTATTGAATTTTAATTTTATTGTTTTTCCCAAGGGAACAATGTTTCTATTTAGAGATGCTATTGATTATATGATGGATAGTGTCAGTTTAAAAAGCACTACTGTTTTAAATGCACATTTTTTTTTTTTTTTCAAGACAACGTTTCTCTGTGTGTAGCTCTGGCTGTCCTGGAACTTGCTTTGTAGACCAAGCCTTGAACTCACAGAAATCCGCCTGCCTCTGCCTCCCTAGTGCTGGGATTAAAGGCGTTGCCACCACGCCCGGCTAAATGCACAATGTTTTTAATAAATGCCAAAGAACGGAGAGAATGAGTGTATGTTGGAGTGGTGGAGAAAGATTGGGATGTAGACACTCTTAGGAACATTCGATACTATAGTGAGTGTGCGAGTGAGGTGAGTGGGACATACTTGTTCTTTTCTGTGTGTTTGTGTGCACACATACATGTGTGGGTGCCTATGAGCTTCTGTACATGGAAGCGAAGGGTCAACCTAAGGTATTGTTCCTCAGTCACTCAATGCCTTATTTTTGAGACATAATTTCTTTCTCACCGGCTTGAGGCTTGCATATTAGGCTAGGCTGGCCAGCCCTCAAGGAGAGGGACCTGCCTGCCTGTCACCTGGTGGTGCTAGACTTCCAAGTTCAGGTCACCCTGGCTTTTTGACATGGGTTCTGAGGATTGAATTTGGGTTCCCAAGCTTGCAAGTCAAGCGCTTTAGTGGCTGGACTGTCTCCCCATGGTATGTGCACTGGCTTTACCAGTCGTCCTGAGCCTGCTACTTTCTACTGGGGGTGTGAGCTGCCTTTCAGAAGGCCCCTCACTGATGGCTTCTTTGTGTCCACCATGCCTCATGCCTTGGGGTGTAGGTGCACAGAGGGGTGGGTAGCTACACCGGAAAACAGGTCTGCAGTGTGGAAATGCCTGAACTGTACCCCTTTGGTGGAGAAACTCTTCCTTTCGGGCTCTTTCTAGTACAAAAGTAGGTTGCAAGAAGTGTTTGTGAAAGGTGATGTTTGCTTCCTTCTCATGCATGAATGGGGTCCTGGTTGATCTCCCAGCTTTCTCCACTCGGAACAGCCTTGGGACCTGAAAAAGCACAGAACTTTATGAGCTTTAAGCATTTTCTCCAGGTGGTGAAGAGGAGGGTGGGGTCTCACTGCTCCTGGGGGTGGTATGCAGGAGGCATTGGTTTTGTTGGGGTCAGTGTGTGGAGTCCTACTCCCACCTTTTAAGGGTACTCTTGAGAGAGGGATGAGAAATGATAGAGAGACCTAGCCAACGCGACGAAAGACAGAAACACAGGATAGCTTCAGGAGGACCTGGGTCAATACCTGATGGCCAAGAACTTTATTCAAAAGGGCTTTTTATCACAATGCCAAGGGGAGAGGCAAAAGACCTCCCCGTTGCTAGATACGGCCGAGTGTAGATCCTTCCAAACACCTGGTAACCATGCATGTGGTCAAATCATCCCCTTATGTGGCCCTGCTGGGTAAAGCAAGCTCAGATCTCACTAGGAAACCTCTGTGGGCTCCCACAGGTCAGGACACAACTGCCTCCAAACGTGAGACTGGGGTGTGTGAGACAACATCATGAAGGGGAAGGTCACACCCAGGTTCTCACCCTGTCCCTACAGTAGGTGGGAAAACCTAGGCAGACGTCTCTTGAGAACTTCATGCTGTGTAGTTTGATTGTATCCGACCCGACCCTGTGTCTATCCTTGATTTTTTTTCCTAGATCTGCCTTACCTCCTCTATGATTTCTTGTCTTCTTAAAAAAAAAAATAGCTAAACCAAAAAGCGGACCACTGAGACTAATTGGAGCCACCATATACTCTTGGGTTTGGGGCTGACCAGTGGAGCATGGTTGACTTGTCAGAGACCATACCTTTAAAGTGTATCCTCCCTTACCCAGAGCTCATCGACTGCCAGTAAGCCTTCACCCGGGTTGGGGCTCATAGGCCCATTTTCTTCAGTGCTGGGATAGTGACTGATCTTGTCCAGGCTGTCACAGCCGCTATGAGTACTTGGGTGCATCAGTCCTGGCCTGTCCAGAAGACACTGGGTTTGCTCTGGTCCCCTCTGATCTCTCACTTTTAACAACACCTCCCACCATTGCCCCCTACCCCATTTTCTGATGGTCCTGAGCCTTGAATGGTATATGTATGTGTTGTTCCATTTGTGGCTAAACACTCCATTGACACTGTTTCCTGCCACTAGTTATGGGGAAGGAGCTCTTTTTAATCTCTGTAGAGTGGCCGTGGTCCAGTGTCTGGCTCCTTGAGGATGGACAGCTGGGATTTCAGTTTTCAGATAACACTTTCTCTGTCAGAACTACTTAATTTTGCCCTTAAAGAGCCCTACAGACAGCACACAGCCACACCCAGTCATTTACATACTAACAAAACGGTTTACATCCATACACACAGTGGATTTGGTTCCTTGGGTTGGTGGCTGTGAACAGCTGTGTGCCGGCTGACCCTGGCCAAGCAAGTTAGATTCGACTTGTGGACTGATTTGTGCCTCTCATACCGTTTCTTTAACCTCAGGTCTCCTTTGTGCTCGTAAGTATTAGCGAGCACTTCGACTTCTGTTTATATGGGTTATGTCTTGATATTCTACCATTTTAAAAATGGACGCTCAGAAAATTTAAAACTATCAGTTCATCTAAAACAATACTAAATCCATAGCATGTTCACATAAAAGGCATAGTTTCATGAGAAATATTTTCCAAACCAAGAAGTATTAATCAGAAACGTGCCTGTGCTTTCCATTCTTAGCAGTCTCTTTTACATCCAGTGCAGCGGTCAGTTTTTGCGCTCAGTCTGTATAGTCTTTGGAACCTGTACCCCTGTACCTCTGGAACAATCTTGGGGACTCCTGGGGCTTCTGTGGGGACCACACTCTGATAATCTCCATTCTCTAGATGTCATGAATGGAAATTAATTTAGCTGGCAATGCCATCCATGTGCACCTCGCATTTCCTGGCTCCTTTGTCATCCTTTCTGAGCATGGTGGTGTCTAGCCCCACGTCCCTGCAGAGGACACTTAGTCACGCGCTAGGAATCATGAAGCAGGCACGCTGAGATGATTGTCACCTCAGCTGAAATGCCTCTGGCTGCGCCACAATAGCGTTTTACCACAGCAGAGAAACAAAGGTAGACAGCCTGGATTCGTCGGTGTAAAGGGGAGAAAAGAAGCCATTGTATAGGAGAGCGCTGGAGAGGGCAAAGACACTGTGAAGAATGATTTGCATCCAACTGGAGAGGCTGGGACTCTCCTAGAAAACTGGGTTAAGTACAAAAGGAAGCTGAGCCTCAGAGGGCCTGCTTTTGTGAGGACTGCAGGATTTTCGAGAGCCAGAGTTTCATAGTGGGCTTTTAAGGGCCCTTGGAGTCCAGGGGTCAAAGAAGTTTCCAAGTCTGGAGTTTTGGGAATGAGGCAGGTTATGTGTCTGGCACCTTTAACACTTCATCCTTTCTTAGTGAGGAGGGGTTTTCCCCGTCTTGGCCTTCCCTCTGCCCCTTTCGGACTTGATACATTTGTGTATGCTGCCTTGAGTTGACTTTCCAAATAAGAATCAGTCAATTCACAGGTCCCTGAGACCATGCTGTGAGAGCGTGAACAACCCCTGTGTGTGTTTTCCAACCAAGAAAAGCAAAATTATTTTTAGCCGAATCTGTTTAGTTCTTACGTACTTGCAGGTACACAGATTGAGGGTAAAGTTGCAAATCATTTGAACATGTTCAATGGTGAGACTTTACATAGGCCTGACTAGGTGGAAATGAATATTTCCCCAGCCCAGTACCAAGAGCTTGGACCTAATTGCCTTTCTTTATATTTAGCTCAACTTTAAAGGAAATTTATAACTAAATTGGGCTCAGTGAATTCCCAGGTTGCTTACTGTTATTACCTATTATAACATATTTCTGTTTAATTTACTTCTTAGAGCTGTGGTCCTTCAGTGAGGATACAGCTGTGTGTTTGGAAGATGGTGAGGTGAACTTGAGTGTCTTTGGAGGTTCAACTCAGGATGTGTAGGGGAAGAGACTGACTTACTTTTTTCTAGAATGTTCACATTTTGAGTTTTATCTTCAGAATTTAGGAGACATACCCTGGTTCCCCCCCCACACACACACACACTCATGTTCAGCTGCGTCATTTCCATTCTGTGTGTACACCTCCTTCCCCACTTATGACATCTGTTACTTTTATATTCCACAGGAAATATATGTGAACCCTCCTAACCACTTTGATTAGAAACAAATGCTCATCCCCATCATTAAAGCTACAGCTGTAGGCTCTGCTGCCATACAGAGCAAACTGCCCTGCCTTGTACTGAATCTCAGCAATTAGCAAAGAAGTGATAGCAGTTGAGTGAGACTCCTGGGTTTCTGGAAACATGGGCAGTGGGAGATTTAGTGGTGGTGATCGCCCCGCCCCCTCACTTGCCCCTTGGTTCTGTTTACTGCTAGCCACATATTTCTTCTCGTGTGTTCCCTAGCAGTCTACCGTCACGCCATATGGGCCTTTTCTCTGGTGATTAATCAGGCTGCATGCTGGGCTCCCTGATTCCCCGGGGCCTGTGTTTCCTCGTGGCCTTGTCAGAACATGCAGAACAGCAGCGTGATGCTTCCCGCATTTGCACCTACTGCTAACGAGGCATCCGAAGACTCACCGTGGATGTGAGACAAGGGAGGCTGATGTACGGTCTCAGTTCCCAGTTCTCTGCTGGGCTGCGTTTGAGGAGGCCAGATCCCATGGCCTTACTACTCTCAGGCCTCTAATGTTGTCTTATAGTGATGATAATAATGCTGTTTTGTTTTGCTTTTTTTTTCTTCCCATTTTTGGCCCAAAGTGGGGGCAGTAAGCAAAACCCACATTCACTGACCAATTCATACCCCTTACAACAGATTATGAAAAGGAGTTGAGAACTGTTTTTAAGACTTGCCATCACTATAATGATGTGAAGCGAAATAATAGCAGCCTATGTGTTTTCAAAAGCTCAAACACAACAAACAGTCACATATCTAATTGGCTACTCACAATTTATGAACCAGGGCAGTGTCTGTTCCACAGAATACAATGAGCACTCCCACTGGGCCCATAGCCCAATAGTAGGTTTTCTAAAGAAAACACAACAGTTTTCAGAAGCCAAATGTCACTTTTTTTTTTTGTTTGTTTGTTTGTTTTTTGAGACAGGGTTTCTCTGTGTAACAGTCCTGGTTCTCCTGTCCTGGAACTTGATTTGTAGACCAGACTGGCCTCGAACTCACAGAGATCTGCCTGCCTCTGTCTCCCATGTGCTGGGATTAAAGGCGTGCACCACCACTGCCCGGCTCATTGGGTCACTTTTTCTCCGTAAGGATTCAAGCAGACGGAGCTCTCTCATTACTCAGGCACACTGGGTCATTTAGATTTCAGGATTTTCCGTCTAAAATGCCCCCTCAGTGGTTCCATCTTTGAGTGCCATTTAACACGATTAAGTCTTTTTTTGTTTTGTTTTTCTGGGAGGCAGTGGCAGATGGATCTCTGTAAGTGTGAGGCCAGCCTGGTCTACAGAGCGAGTTCCAGGACAGCCAGGGCTACACAGAGAAACCCTGTTTCGAAAAAACAAAACAAAAACCATACTCAGCTTTCATTCTGTCTCTGTGTGTGTGTGTGTGTGTGTGTGTGTGTGTGCACTATATATATATAAAGTGCACAGACCTGCAGTTGTACGTGTGTGATACTGCCACCCGAGTGGGACGGGGACATCCCAGCGTCGGGGCTGCATGGCTCACTGTCCCTATGGAATTCACCAGGTTTGCCCACAGAGCGTCAGTATAAATAGAGCTGTACTGTGTTTTCTCCTTGGTGTCTGGAGGTGCCTGCAAGCTCTACCCTGGCAGAGAAACGAACTGCAAGAGGCAAGGAGGAAACCTGGTTCAGCGTGACTTAGCTGGGCTGGTTCAAACTTCTGGAGTCTGACCCCAAGCACTTTATCTTTGACATATTTAAACACAGTACACCTTTGGGAAAAGGTTTCCTCATGACAGTTATCAAATAAAGCTGAAAGCATGACTACATTGAAACTCCTTTGCAAAGTACCTGTGACCTCTTTCTTCTTAAGAATGGGTTCTATTGACTGAGAGACTATGCTCAGTGTAAGGGTCTAGCTAGGGAGGAAGAGTTTGTAATAAGCAAGATATTAAACTGATGTGCAGAATTCATGGGAACTCTTTCGTAAGAATGGGGTCTATTGACTGAGAAAGCATGCTCAGGAGGCTGGGGGATTCAGGTGAAGCCTGTCTATACAGAATAGCCAAGATTCCCAGGCTATAAACAACACCTGTTCCAGGCTTCTAGACGGAACAGGCATAGATCCCTTCAGTTGAAGGGAAAACCTGCACGTTTACCATTTGTGGTTTCTGTAGTGGTCTATGTGAGCACAGGGGCCTTGTGTCCTTCTACAGGTGTCCTGCCTTGTCTGCTCATGTAGTGTCTGTACAGATCACTCACTAAGTCATGTGGGCTATGGCATTTAGTGAACACTGGTAATGTGAATGCTTGGTGAAATACCCATTTTCTTAGTGCTAAGCCCTTGATTCCTTCCGGTTCAGGGTTTTAAGGTTAGGAGTGTAAAGAACATTCTAGCAATGCCAGTTGGAGCTTGTCTGTATGCAGCACTAATCAAAGGAACTGTAAGATGGGTTCATGGTTTGCACTTGAACCTGGACTCTGTTTGCCAAAACTCTGACTACAGTTATTGCTGGTAATGACAGAATCTTGTTTTCCCCCCAGGTGATGACTCTGTGACTTATGTGAAAGTTCGGTGGACTGGTCACTTCAGGCATTTTTTGCAACCAGTCTCGCCCCATTCATCCAGGTGCCAGGCCTTTAAACTGCCCGCCATTTTCAGAATGATGCTCTTCGGAAGACAAATCCTGGAGGATAGGAAACTTCTTATCAGTATTGCTTAGAGCTTACGAGCTTTGGAAAGAAGTTCTGGATACAATGATGTGAGATTCTACAAGACTGATATTGAGAGAGGTCTGTGCTCAACTTCGCTGGCTGGTGTTCCAGATTTGGTTGGCATTATTTAACAGGCTTGCTGCTCATGGCCGAGTGAGTGGAGTTCAGAAGCAAGAAGTAGAATTTCTAAGACATCTCTTTCTTGGCCCTGGTGCTGTTTGCTAAGTCTTCTGAAGGCACTTAGCTTCTCCTGATCATTTGGGTGAAGTAGAGTGCTGGGCCTCAGTTCCCTCAAGGATATACTCTCTCTTGAGAAATATTTGTATTAGATATGTTTGTATAGGTTTCTGAGAACATATTCATGCACACTGGCTTAGGATTCCTTGGTTACAAAGGATATTTGCAATTCTAATATTAAACAAAAGCTCATCTCTGTCCTTTGAAGGGAAAGCCCTTCCCTGCATTGGGCTGTGCGTTGCTGATACGTGGCCGCCTTGTCATGGAAGAGAGCTGGGTCGTTGTGTAGTGAAATGCACAGAGCTGAGGTGCTTGGCTGGGTACACTGATGTGGTAAGGCTACTTCACCTGTATGATCTGTGTTCCGATCAGACACGAGCACACATGCTCCTCCTTCACCCGTGTGGCCATCAGATCAGACACGAACACACATGCTCCTCTTTAGACCACAGCAACCTTGAGGCATCCTTATGTTGGGAGTGTAAAGTTAATGAGACATAGTCTAGCATATTTCAGCTTTACCTTTCTTGAACATACTGTGAGGGGGTTGGATTGGATTTGGTGACCAGTGGAGAGAAGCCAAAATTGATCCTGATAAGTTTGAATCCCCAGTTATTGGGAATCTGCCACTGCTGATGTAGTAAGTTAGGATTCTGCCACTCCTCCAGCTGCATGATCGCACATGCGCAGTTCAGTAGCTAAGCAAGGGGTCTTCGGTCATCTGTGTGCTTTATGATTACGCAATCATTTGTGGCATAGCTTGTAAGCCCACCTGTGCATGTGCAGAGGCATCCTTAAAAAGCCAGTCACAGACTCCTCCCCTCTCCCTCTGCTCCTCCCCAGGCCTGGTTACTCTCTTCTGTCCCCTTCTCCCTCTTCCTAATAAAGCTCCGATTCTGGGTTTCCTTGTGTCTCATGACTTTTTCACCTGGTAACAGCACCACTTATTTTTAAAACCAACAGTAAGCCAATCAAACTGAATTGATAAATCCAGGTTTAATAGAGCAAAGCAACTCCTGGGTGACCCTGGGGAAGGCGGGAGAGGAATCACAGGGCAAATATGGCTGTCAGGTCTTATGTAGCCTGTAGGCGTGGTCTTGAGCAGCCCCAGGGAGGGGCTGATTTTTGGCAGTCTTTCTCAGGGCGGGGTCTGGAGTGGGAGGGCAGTTCTAGGAGAGAGGCTGCTGGGGCTGAGGAGGTGGAGTTTCTGTCAGAACAGGTCCCCTGGGACGCCAGGTAATTTAGTGGTGAAAAGCTTGGGTTTTGAAGGTAAACAGGCTGGGTTTGAATCTCAAATCTGTGTGGCTAGTTTTAAAAACCTCTCTTCTTTGGTCTGTCCATCTCTGAAAAGAGTGTCCTAAGGGTTGTCTAGGGCAGAGTGTTTTGACCTTGTTATTATTTGAGTCTCTGTTTCAGATTATTGTTGTAGAGGGCATTGCTGGCCATGGCTTCTACCCCATAGATTCCTGCAGTTTGACCTGAAAAGCTGTCTGCAGCCATTGTCAGAATTCTTTATGGGGCTGTGAGGCCCTTGGGTCTCATGGTAGATTACTTGCTAAACTGTTATGGTAAAGTTATTGGTTAAATAATTTTTTACCTTCTAAAAAAAAAAATCTTTGGAGTAAGACAAAGTTCTCCTTGATTGCTTCTCAGAAACAGAAAGCCCAGAACATACAGGTAGCAATGTCTGTCTGTCCCTGTTCTCTGTGCTTCGTACTCTTGATGTCGTCTCTTGAGTGAGATAGGATGAATGCTCACCACAGTTTGATGAACTATCACGTCTTCTGCCTTCTGCTCCTGGCCACTGCAAGCAACAGTCCTCCTACCTGCCCGTTAGCAGTTCGGCTTCCTGGGATTGTGCACACAGGCTCGTTCCTGTGGTCCGTGTTCACAGTGGAGGTCTTACAGGAGGTTGAAGCCAGGCAGCCCTGCAGAGAGCGTGAGCACAAGCTTGCTGGAGGTGTGGGCACAGGTGTCAGGCAGTGGTGTGCTCACCCGATGTGATGAAGACATGGAAGAGCGTTGGGTGGCGGAGCTTATCACCAGGTGTGCGTTTCTCACTCATTAGTGGTTGCACACTCAGACTTACGGAGTGGTGTTTGGTGCACCTAAGGTGTGAAGTTGAGTTAGTGGAGATGCTGGGATGGGTGTGAAGAGTAGATAGAAACGACACTTCTGAAGAGGCAGATGGAAGGTAGGGAGCCAAACTGCAGTGTCTGTCTGGATTGTTTGGGGCGGGTGGATGTTGGGAAGATAGGCAGGTGAGCAGATTGTTTATTTTCTCTTTTTTTGTCAATGATACCATTTTCTTACTGTTTTGGGCTTTGGATTTCCTGGGAAAGTTAAAGGAAAACTGAATGGCTGCATGGCTGCTGTGGAGTAGCTCACTTGTGAGTTTGTCCAGTAAGAATATTTGGTCATTTTGAGGCAAGGTTTCATGTCGCCCAGGCTGGCTTCTAACTTGCTCTGTAGTCAAGGTTGATTTTGAACTTCCAATTCTCTCTTTTCCAGCTCTAGTGCTGGATTTGTTCAAGGACTGCTGTACCGGCTTTAATAAGATTCTTTCAAACCAAATAAGAGGTGCCATTTGATGTCACTATTATTATTTAAAGGGTGTTTTTTTGTTACCCAAATAAAAGTGGATAGCTCAAATCATAACTGTTCAATAAAGAAAAGCCCTGTAAAAGGAAGATGCTTGATAGCTAGGCAGACTCATTTCCTATTGCATCCCTGTGGCCTTCCTCATTACAGCTCCCCCCCCCCCCCAACCTGATAGAGGTAAATCCATTGATTTGCTGGTATTTTGGCTTATTGGCTTATGTAGCAACTCTGGGCTGAGCAGGAGCCATGTGGTACCCCTCGTATTTGGGATCTCTCATTGATGCCTTGTGTCTCCTTCTCCACTCCCCCCTCCCTCATGTGCCTCTGAACCCTTCCCCACGGCTAACCAGAGCAATGCCCAAGTTCATCCCATCACTCACCTCTTCTTCAGACCGCTTTCCTCCTTTGTTACAGTCCAGAGGAGGAGCCTGCAGACTGAGGGGAATGTGACTCCTGACAGCATTGTTGTTACTGAACCCTGACAAGCCTTGGGCACTCAGAATTAGAACACTTCACTTTAGAATTGGGGCTATTTAACAAAAATCTTTAAAAAACCCTCAGAGAATGTAAGATTGAGCTGGGAGTTGTCTCAGTGTTGATGTGTATCTTCCATTTAAATCAAGGTTTTGACCTATTTTCCTTACTAGTCACTGGAAAATATATAAAGACATAGAATCTATAAAACTGTTAGGCAAGGGAGAGCCTCATTTCTTACTTTGGATAATATGTACAAAAACTACATCACTTTAGTTTCTATTTGTGAATTTTTATTATTATTAATGTATTATTTAATGAAGCAACAAATTAATACAGCATTTGAAAAATTCTCAAAATAACCCCCTTCCTAATACCAAGACCCTCTCAGAAGTAACTGAATCTTGTGCATCTGTAGTGTGTTTGCCCTCGGAGGGGAAGCTCATTTTCAGGTTACCCAAATGTTGCATTCATATTGTTGGTATGCTTCTCAGTCTTTGGGTCTCTTTGAAATCTTTGTAAATCATTCTTCATCTGGTGGTCTCATGATTGTTAGTCTACAGCCTTCCAAATGTAACTTTCCATAGTGACACAGCAGCTCGCTGCTTCTTATTGTACACTGTAACAATAAAATGTTCATGTAAATGTGTGTTTTTACCTGTGGTTAAATAAAAAGAATGAGTGTTTTTTTTATTAATTAGTGATTTCTGAAGAAATAGGATATATGCATATACATTCATGTATACACACACACACATACGCGCACATACATATGTAGAGATCTATTATAAAGATTGGCTGTTGTAATTATGGAGGCCAATTAGTGCCAATGACAAGGTGAACTAATGATGTAGTTTTGTTTCAAGACTGGATGGCCTGCTTCTTCATATTAGTTTGAGGGCGGGGAAAGACATACTCCAAATTGAAGACAACCAGGCAGGAAAGCTTACCTTCCCTTAGGTGTATTTTTTTTTTTTTTCTTCTTAAACCTCCAGCAGACTAGATGAGGACCAGACCCAGGCCCTCTTCACTCAACCTGAAGATTTAGATAATGACCCTTACCCAGACACCCCCCATTTACATCAGAATAATGCTCGGTGGAACCTGGGTGTGGCCCAGAAAAGTTTAAGTATAAAATTTGCCATCATAGTACCAAAGAGGAATTTTATTTTATTTTGTGCTGGGTGTTGAACTCAGAGCCCATATCTATGCTACTCATGTGCTCTACTATAGAGGTAGACCCACAGTCCATGGTATTTCGATTTATTATTAGTGGTAGTATTAGTAGTATTTTGAGGCAGAGTTTTTCTGTGTAGCTGTCCTGGAACTTGCTCTGTAGACTAGGTTGGTCTTAAACCAAGAGATTCACTGCTTCTGCCTCTGATTGCTGGGGTTAAAGGCGTGTGCTACCATTGCCTGGAGTTAATTTTATTTTAATGCACTCTTTGTGTATTGGCTGGTTTTGTATGTCAACTTGATACAAGGTAGATCATCAAGAGGAAGGAGCCTCGGTTGAGGAAATGCCGCCAGGAGATCCAACTATAAGGCATTTTCTTAATTAGTGAGAATTGGGAGAGGGCCCAGCCCATGGTGAGTGGTGCCACCCCTGCACTGGTGCTTCTGGGTTCTATAAGAAGGCAGGCTGAGCAGGCCATGGGCAGCAAGTCAGTAAGCAGCCTCTGCATCTGCTCTTGCCTCCAGGATCCTGCCCTGTTTGAGTTCCTGACTTGACTTCCTTCAGTGGTGAACAGTGGTGAACTTCCACCTTCAGTGGTGGAAGTGTAAGCTGAATGAACCCTTTCCTCCCCAAGTCGCTTTTTGGTCATGATGTTTTGTTGCAGCAATAAAAACAGTAGCTAAGAAATTTTGCATTTGTGCTCATCACCCCCACCCCCATGCTGTGCTACTTTTTACCGTTGCCCCTGAATTATAATACTTCTTATACAGATCCCAGCCAACTGGTAATGTAAGTTCACAAAAACATCCCTGTAATAGAGCAACTTCAATATTATCAGTCTCCTATGCAAATGTAGGAAGCATGGTAGTTTAGCGTCCCCTTTAAGTGGCTTGCCTCCTAGACTGGGTGTGGAGGCCATGGGACACTGTGTGCTTTTTATACCTTGCTAGGTGAATCATTAGTGCACACTAGGCTCCATGTACATCTTTCCTAATGAGCTGGTGCTCTGCACATCCTAAATTGAGCTATGTATAAAATCTTCATTCTGCATGGAACACAGTTGCAGAATGTTTTAGAAACAAACAAAAATTACTTTTACTTACTACAGATAATCCAAAACAACCCTGAGTGAAAAAAAGAAATATAAAGGAAATGTACGTGACTGGTCCTAGGTATGATGGGGAGGTTTATTATAGCTATGTGGGAGAGCATAGCCGGAGACAGGGACATCTGGGCGAGTCCAGAATGGGCATGACCAGACTGAGCTGTGCCATGGGAGGAGAGCGTGGAGAGGAGGGGCGAGGACCAGGTACAGCAGCCCGGAGGCCCAAGAGAGAGTAGACGAAAGGGCCAATTAACCAAAATGGTTGGATTGTATAGGGAAGGGCAGCTCAGCCCTTGGCCTGGAGAATAGGGTAGGCAGTGGGGTATGGCAGCCATACCCTGTAACAGGTAGGGGCTGAGAGAAGCTGGGAGAACCTGGCAGCCAGCCTCTGCTTTGATATGTTAAATAGGCACCTCAGCTCCTCCCACCTCCCCCAAGCATATTGTGTAAGATCTGGGGTCCATAGTGCCTGGTGGAAGCATGTGACCGAAGCAGCTGTGCCGTTCATTTGAAATTCCTGGCGCTGTGCAGTAAGTCTGCTCAGGGTTGGTTCCTCACAGTTTTGCAGAGTCAATGGAGGGTCCCCATTGTGTGACTGAGGCACAGAGGTGGCTAGAAGACTAAGTCTGATGAGGCCAATTATATAAGTCAGACTGACTAAAAACTTTGTAATGGGGCATCAGTAAGGTTAGCCACCTGCTTCACAGACCCTCTGTGTGGGAGAGCCAGCGGGGTGGGGGTAGGGGAATTGTTCATTGATGGGAAATGTCTTTCTCTACCTCCCTCTACCTTATCTTTTGAGACAGGGTCTCTTCACTGAACCTAAAGGTCACTCACTGATTGAGGTAGATTGGCCGGCCGACAAGCTCTACAGAGAGGAGGGGGATCTGCTTCCCATCCTCACCCACACCCCTCCCGCCTGCCACCAAGCAGAGACATGATGTATAAAGCCTGGGTTTTTACATGAGTGCTGGAGATTTGAACTCAAGTCCTGGTACTTGCACAGCAAAGATTTTATGCAATGAGCTATCTCCCCTATCCAATCGTCTTTACATTTTTAAGTAGCTGCATTTTTAGTGGTTGCTTAAATATTCACAAACCTTGATTTTTGCTTCTTGGCCTAGGAAGCCTAGGGTGATTAGCAGCCTCTTCTGTGTTAGCTGCTCCTTCATCGTCTACGGCTGAAAGGCGGTCTTTCCACCTGCAGGGTTAGTCAGCCAGGCTGATGCTCCCAAACTTAAGCGTAGGTCAGGCCAGCAGGCCCTCTGAGGCTTGCAGTGGTGTCTTGTTTCTGACAGGTCCTCAGGTTTTGCTGATGTTGCTATCTGGGGACCTCACAGGAGAAGCCTAAGTCAGAGGGATGAACTGGGATTAGGGAATTCCCATGAAGTCTAGAGCACCTCATTGTAGGTGTTCATAAAGGGCGAGCAGCCCCTTCACATTGGATCATAGCGTGCCCTTGTAGCTGGAGAGTTTCTCTGCAGCTCCTGCCAAGCCCCGCCAGTCCCAGAGCCCACTTATAAAATAAACACACCGACTCATATTATTTAAACTGCTCGGCCATTAGCTCAGGCCTACCATTGTCTAGCTCTTACTCTTATACTAAGACTAATTTTGTTAATCTATATGTCGCCACATGTTCCGTGGCTTTACCTGTTGCCTCTACATGATGCTCCCTGGATGGCAGCTCATGTCTCCCCTCTCTCCTTCCTGTCCTTTTCTTTTCTCCTCTCTGCTAGTCCCACCTATACTTCCTGCCTGGCTACTGGCCAATCAGTGTTTTATTTATAAAACAATCATCCAAAGCATACCCTAACTAATTGTAGCACCACAAGTTAGAATCTTATGACCACAGTGTGTGTAAATGGGTTAGCACCGAGTACTACAGTGTTCTCTTCCTATACTGTTTCATAGACACATGGCTGACTATGTGCTTAAGCCCCTCTCTTACGTAAATGATAATCACTGGTATCAATTAGTGATGATTACTATGTGCCAAACTCTGTACTGAAACTACCTGATGCATCTCCTGTAGGGCATGCGGTGATGTTGTGAGGTTGAATCGTGGCACCACCATTGTAAAAGTAAGCACACCAAGGTTGAAGTTCCATGATTAGGATGTGGGCCCAGGTGGTTCAGATCTTTGTACCTAAGAGAACTTTCTCTTTACTGTCATAACATCTCGTTGATGTGGTCCTCTGTCACCACCACAGGCGCTTATGTTAAGTGAATTCTGTCTGTCTCTATAAAATTTGAGAAGTCTCACTTTGGGGGAAAAATGGCTGTTAGGTATAGTGTTCCTGATGCTTTTATTTTCATGGAAAAAGTGTTTGCTTCTGGTTTCACTGTCATCAATAGTTTGTTGTGATTTGAGTTATGTTATGAGTTTACATAGCGGAAAAAACCCAGACTCACATTGAACACATGCAAATATTTTGTCACAGTTGCTTATGAGATTATTTTCTGGTGGAGAAAACACTGGAGAATTACTTGGTCCCTAAACATTCATACCTCTTCCTTCACTAGCCAAAGTAATGTCTTGGTTTCTTCCATATTTAATATGCAGCAAAATGACCAACACTTAGGGGAAACCCTGTGTCCAGGAGCAGCCTGTGACCCTAGAGTCAGTGCTGTATTAACTGTTGGACATAATATTAACTGTATGTCCGTTGTGTGAAGTCAAGTTTCTTGGCTACTGGGGACTGGACGGTGGATTGTCGGTTGTGTATGAATGCATGTTGGTTGAATATATGTGATCAACATGGTAGCGTTTGAATTTCATCATACTTTTTTTGAGATTAGGAAGTAGAGTCTGTGTAGCTCTGGCTACCATCAAACTTCCAGACATCCTGCTTCAGCTCGTGGATGCTGGTCTTGTCGGTGTGCACCATCACACCCGACTCCAGCATCTGGAATTCCCACCTAGAATACTCGTCCTTCTCCCTTTCCTCGGTCGGCTTACTTGCTGTTGTCTTTTGATTCACAGGTGAGAAATGCCCTCTATAGGCTCAGGTATTTGAACATCTTCTTTCCAGCAAGTGACCCTGGGGAAGAAGTATGTCACTGAGGGTCAGCTTTGCGAGTTCGTAGCCTCTCCCTACTTCCAGTTTGCTGTCTCAGCTTTGTCTGTGTGTGAACATGGGATCCTCCCTCCTGCCACCCCCTTATGCCTGAACCATGAGCCGAAATCGACTCTCCGTTCCGTACATAAGACTGCTTGTTGTCTGGGCAAAAGGAAAGGAAGGAATGTGTCCGAGCCTTTTACATTCCTGGAACGCATGCCTTTGAGGGCCGGTTTACGTTCTTATCAGAGCTACGGCGGGTCCTAGGGCCACACGTTGGTTTTCAGGCCCTGAATGTCCCACCTATCTTGCTGATATGGGAGAGCAGAGTATGAGAATGATCCTGTGGAGCCTGCCTGGGCTTAGGTCATTCTACTTTCCATTACCTTCTTAAATTTTAGTGTCATGTGATTTTTCTAAAAGTGGTAATATCTGGAGCTAATGGAGACTCGATTCAACAGCACTGTTACCTTCATCCCTGTGTGCTGCAGGCAGTGTGTTCCAATTCTTGGTTCATCAAGGGTGGTCACCTTGTCTATTACCAGGCAATGAGGCATCCACAGCTCTATTAAATGGCCCGCAACAGTTATGTGCCTATTTCCACTTGTTATTGGACATTGTGCTAATTGCATGGGTGATTTAAATGTTAAAAAGGCATTAAAGCATTTGTTGTAATAATTAACAAAGGAATTGGTTGGTTACAAATGAATGATAATGCCGTATTTTTAAAGAATAGTATTGCATATCTTTGTCAGGTGGTATAGTTATGAAACATTAATATCCAAATGGGAGATTTGAACTGAATGAACTCTAAGATCATTTCAAGGAAGTCTTCTCTGGTGTTTGAGGTATGAGCTCTATAGCTATTAACAGGCGTGGTGAGGTGTCAGCTCTGCCCATTTGTTCACTCCTTAGGGAGAAGCCACAGCCTACCACCTTTTGTCCTGCTCAATAATGTTAGCTGAACTTGGAGAGCAGGCGCGAGGCTTTTTTCCTCCTCTTATTTGTTATTGATAGAAAAGCCTGGTGTTCTGTTTGTTTTTCCGGTAAACAGAGACTTGTGAATTAAGACCAGCTTTTAGCTTTTCTGCTAGCTGTGATGTAAGTTCTGTCTGGTGGGGTGTATGGCCTCTGTGTCCAGAGGTTTCCTTAAAGGGAGAGAGGCATGCCATTTTTATCCTGCTGACTGGAATGTGGACATGAGCTTCATCTTAAGTTCATGAGGTTAGTGCTGTGTTTCAGAGACACAAGACAGAGGCAGCTCTGAATGTCCTCTTGTGATGATGATTGCTTCCAGAAAGGCCTGTGACTGGAAGGATGAGAGCCTGAAATTTTAGTCAGGCTCTGCTTTCCAAGTTGTGCTCCCTGAGCAAAGCTGGGTCTTTGCTTCCAACGAGACTCATGTGCTTGCTAACCACTGTACACCAGATGGACTCCTATCACCCCGAAGCCCCCCCTTTGCTAATTAATTCAAGGATGCCACATAACCTCGATACTGTGGTGTGTGCCAGCATCACAGACTACCTGCTCTAGCTGCGTGGAGGGATGAGGTCCAGTCAGAGGCTCTTGGCTTTGGTTCTTGTGCTCTAGCATTGGCATGGGTCACTATCCTTATCTTTGCACGGTTGGTTTGGGTGTGTATGTTTGCAAACGGTAGGCACTGAACACGCCCAGTTTAAGCTAGCTGAAGTTTGGAGGTCATCAAGAGCTTACAGAACAAAGAGGTAGAGGAAAGAGTCAATTTGCGTTGAGGAAATATCAGAAATTGTGGAGGCTCAGAAGAGGGCCATAGATTTCACATCCACACAGGTTAGGTCTGCTTAGAGCTGTGGCTCCCAACACAGGGCAATGATTCTTTTTTCCTCTGAGACCTCATTTAGTTAGACTCTACAATGTTACCAAGCCATTGGGCCAGGCCTTGGTCCTTCAGTCTGCTCACCTGGAAGAAAGGCCCTGACCCTTAACCCCTAGTTTCTGTGGGTGGCTGGCACCCCTCAGAGCTGACTGTTGTGGAGAGAACACAGTTTTTACCAAACAGTCAAAGCTACAGATTGGCTGAGGGATTGATGCCACACAGCCAAAGAAGAGAAAAGGGAGAGAAACAAGTTAGAAATGTGATCACATCCCTGCCAGGACGGGTTCTAGTGTAAACTAGTTTCCCTCGAACAGGGGTGCTTTTACCCTGTTTCTTTTTGGTACTTAATTCTCTCCTATTAAGAAGCTCCTGGGAACTCTGTTAGTCCACAGATGGACTGGCGGATCCTTATCAGTGCTCAGCTTTGTATAGTGTCCTGAGCACGATGTGAGAGGGCCTGTAAAGCCACAGTGAATGCAGAGGGGCTCCCTGTGGGACTGCGGTGTACACAGTGCTGGACGGGTTCCAGAATTGTCCTCCATCACTTCTTACAAATGGTTATTTCCTCTTCTCCCAGTACTGTGACTCATGCCTCAACTCTGAGGCTCTAACTTCATCTTGAAACTTGGAAAAAATCTTTGTTTTCTTTCAGAAGGCTGTTTCCTGCCATGTTGGGGTGTTTCTTTACAAATAATACAGCCATGGAACCCCAGTATCTTTGCACAACAATGAATTTGTGTATGAAGGACAGCTGTCAATTGAAAGAGCGACTGACTTCTCATACAAAGTGAAAGAAAAGACTATCTACCCTCTTGCAAATGGTCTGTTTCATAAGTCCTTTGTATTATAATTATTCTAGTACTAAGTTCACGGATATTACCTAAACAAATTAGGACTGTCTCATGAAGAAAATAGTATGTTTGTGAGCTGTTCTTAAATGTGTGCACAGGAACTGTTGCTGGAGTGCAGAATGCCCTCTGGCCTCAGCATCTGAAATAAACCTGTACTTTCGCCATCTTATAAAAATTCCTAACTTTTTAACAGGCCTCTGGCAGTATCAGCTCTGTAAACCATTTTGATGACTGACTTCTTTGTCTTGAGTTATTTGAGCCCTTACTAAAAAGCATGATGATGTTACTCATTTAAAAAAAAAACCCACTAGATTTTCTTCTGTTCATTTCTAAAGCATTTTCTTCTGTTCATTTCTAAGAAATTATTTTTGAGACAAAGTCTTACTCTGTGTACTAGGCAGACTTCAAAATCAGCAGTCTTCCAGCCTCTAGGGTATCTGGAGTGATAGATGTGCATTACTAGCTCTAGCTTCTTACTTACTGGTTATATGCGTTTCTTTGGCACACGTGTGTGTGTGTGTGTGTGTGTGTGTGTGTGTGTGCGTGCGCGCGCACGCTCGCTCATCTTGGAAGGAGCGTGTGGAAGCCTGAAGCTGACATTGAGAGCCTTCTGTTACTCTCTACTTACTTCCTCAAGCAGGGTCTCGTGGTGAATTCAGCTCACTGATCTGGCTTCTTTGGCTACCTGGACTCTTGGAATTAAGACCTGGCCCTTACTGGGTTCTGAGGATCTGAACTCTGGTCCTCACACCTGCACAACATGCTCTTTAACCACTGAGCCATCTCCTCAGCCCTACAGATTCTTCTCAACATAGGGTGGGTGACATTCTGCTAAACCTGCCCTATGTTGAAAAAAATCTTGTAGGTAGAAAAATGAATATTTCTCCTCTTAGCACATCAGCCACCACTGTTAACAGCTCAACATCATGAGAATGAGTGGACTACATATTGTGAGCCTGGGAAAGTTAAAGGTTTAAGTTCAGTTTCAATTTCTTCTGGATGCATAGCATGTTCACATATTTTAAAGGAAAACAAACCCATAAGTCAAACCATGATTGGCTGGGGACCATATGTAAAATGTTTCCTAGAATGACATACTCGTTGTAAACTCTTAAGCCCCAAACCCTACACCACCTGGTGTTCCATTCCTTTGTGATTAATCTCTTACTAAAAGGGGAAGAATAGCAAGATTGATGGTAGTGGTTATAGTTTCTTGAGTGCTTCTGATAGGCAATGCAGTCTATTCACAGCCTGATGAAGTACCCACTGTTAGAGTACCTGGTCTAAAATGTGGGAACTAAGGTTTAAGTTTTCAGTACCAAGACCAGTCTCTGCTTCAAGAGTGATGCTGTGGTAAGCCAAAATGTCTCCTTTCTTGCTCACATACTTAATACTTCGAAGTACAGTTAACCTTTGACTTGGAAAGGTAGGAGGCATTATGGGAAGAGATGAGTTGTGTTGATGGTCATAGGTTGAACATTCCTCTGATGCTCAAAACGTTTCAGATTTCAGATAAGGTTCGAGGTATAAGCACAACTAGTGAAATCTATGCAAAGACTTCAAAATCTGCAGTCTCTGCACTCAGAAATTCTTCTTGTCCCAAGCATTGCTGATAGAGCACAGTGCTGAATCAGGGTTAGGAAATAGTAAGTTCCTTTTGACTCAAACCAAAAAACTCCATCCCCACTCTCTTCTTGCTGGCATATTATACTTGGGTTAGATCAGTGACATTACTCCCTCCAAAATGATTTCCATGTTCATAGCCACTGTTCACTTTGGCCAGCTGTAATGGGATGTAGAAACGAACTGGAAAATGCCAGTTAGGTTCATGCCACATTTTGGAGAAGACATGTCTCCTCATATTGTATCTATTTTAATGCCCCCTTTTGGGGGGTATGTGTATGCTCTAGTGGGTTAGAAGCGGTTAGTGGTGTGATATTCTAGGACTTACTTAGTTTTAAAATCTGGGACTGTTTTATAGTGCTGATGGCTGAGTGGTGAGAAAGCAGGGAGAGTGGAGGTTTTGTCTTTATCGTTGTTGCTATGAAATAAGTCAGGAGTTAAGTATGTCTGGGAGAGTTCCATGTACTCAGGCTTCTGTGGTGTGGGACTTGGTGGCTTTTCTTAGGAGATGTGAGACCAGGGCCCTGGGAATAGGGGCTGCCAAGACAGGTTGCTCAGTCGAGCTGGGCTGTGTGGTAGGTTGGATAACTCTTTTGGCTGGTTACCCACCTCATTTCATCTGATATATAACAGAAGCCACTGACTCATAGTCATCATTGACCTGTTGGAGCTCCAGTGGCTCCATAAATTGTCCCTGGCGATCCATCTCAAATGGTAGACCTAGGGGTCATCTGGACCGATGACAGCAATAGAAACCCCCAAGCCTGCCTAATTGTAGGCAAAGCTTTCCACTCCTACTCTTGCAAAAGGTGTCATAGACAGCAGGGTACCACATGTAAAACATCGTATTCCACCACCTGCTATAAACCATGGATCTTACCACACTGGGGAAAATGGCAATTGAGTATGAAATTTGTGGGACTTTGTTTACCTGTGTTATACATGAAAGTGGAATTGAACAGAGTTCCTGGAGAATAATATATATATTTTTTCTAAACTCGGCCAATAACTTAGGCTTGTTTCTTTTCTTTTTTTTTTTTTAAGATTTATTTATTTATTATACATACAGTGTTCTGTCTACATGTGTCCTTGTAGGCCAGAAGAGGGCACCAGATCTCATTAGAGGTGGTTGTGAGCCACCATGTGGTTGCTGGGAATTGAACTCAGGACCTCTGGAAGAGCAGCCAGTGCTCTTAACCTCTGAGCCATCTCTCCAGCCCTGGAGTATAATATTTTTATCAGAAGAAGAGAATCAAGCATTTTCAGGCCTTTATAAAGTATGTGTAGCCTCGGGCTTGCAGAGGGTGGGTGCCCAGTGTGGCCTTTTCCTCCCTCCTTTCTGATATTTGTAGGGTCTTTGGGTGTTCCTTGCTTTTCTCCAATCTCTTCCGTGTCTCTGTCTCATGACTCCCTCTGTGGTGCACCCATGGTGGTCTGTAGCCTCTTCCAGGTCTCCTCTTCTCCCAGCTTCTGTCTTGGTATATCTGTGTAGTATCCAGCACCTCCCGGGTCTCCATGTCTCCGCCCACTCTCTGCTGCACTGGAGATGGTTCAGGAGCCTCTTCTGTGTCTGTCTGTCTCCTGACTTCCTCCATGGCGCACTGCTGGTGGTAGCTTTGGCACTGGTTGTGGCAGAGTGGGGTCAGCGGAGAGCATAATGAAGCCGTGGGTCTGTTCAGTTCTTCCCGTTTCTGCCTGTTGGCTCTTCTTCCCATTTGTCTTCATGGCTGTCAGGTGTTCATGTGTGAGACATGAAGAGTGGCCTCTGACGGAGCCTCTGTGTGGGGGGATTGGAAAGGGGAGGCTAGCAGCTGCATCCAGTGTCTTGAGTGTCATGCTATCAGTCTTTTTTTGCCTGAGTCAGGTGGAGCACCAGCCCCCTCTTCCTTAACTCTATTCTAGTCAGACTCTAACACCAGGGGGAAGCTGGGGTGGTTTTCTCTCTATTGCAGTGTCTACGCTTAGGGCACTGTTGCTACCCAGGGGATATTTGGCAATGCTTGGAAATAAAGGATTGCCATCTCTAGGGGTAGGATGTATGGCTCGCTAATAACGCCTAGTGAGGGGGCAGAGGCCAGCAATTCTTCTCAACATGAAGCGTGAATGACTGTCACGTCACAGAACTGTTCTGCTTGAAGGAGTGCTGAGGCTGAAATCCTCAGAACCATCTAACTGGCCTACACAGGAGCATGGCCGGGTGGTACCAGGAGCATGGTGGGGGTGGTACCTGCATACCTGTAGGTTTACCTGCCGGTTCTAGAAAAGCAATTTCTTGAACATTATCAATTTCCCCTTTAATTTACATTGCAAACTTTAATGTAAAGCTAATATCATCACCACCCCAAAGGGACACAAGAGTTCCGAGTGGGTGGAATGCCTCCAGCCGTGTGCAGTCCCCCTTTTGCAGCCCTCTGCTGTCTGGTGCAGAGCAGTACAGTCTGGGCAGGTGCAGGGACCTGTGGAGGACTGGTGGTTGCTTCTGTGTCACCCCACTTGCTGTTGTTTGTCTGGTCTCCTTGGCACCAATCTGTGTACTGACTGGGTCCCACCCTGCCTGTTCCTTCCTCTGGAAAGAGAATACACTGCCGGGAGCAGGTTGGTGGGCGAGCATAGCTGAATGCACGCCTGCCATGAACCCACAGATCATCACATCATCAGCCCCTTGGGAGGCCCTTCACACACCTTTTTCCTCTTGTGGGATAACTGCTACCCTGGCTTGTTGAGGGTTGGCTTGTTGTTGTTATTTATTTATTTTTTCATTTTTGTATGAGCAGCTTAAGGTAGGTAGTCAGAGCACATCAATAGAGTGACTTCATCACAGGCAGAGAGTCCTGAACACCTCAGGTCGCTGGTCTCTATTTATGGGTTAATCCCAGTCTTTGTCAAATGCAGTTAGAGGCTTTTGAAGTATTATCTGGTCGCAAGGCACCAGCTATTATAACTTATCCAATTAGATTTGTCACTTGTTTCTGCTGTGTTGGCCTTGATTATTTAAATATTTTACCTGTGATCTCCTAAGGTGAACTCTCTTTGCTCGTAATTTTAATTTATCGTCTATTCTGTTTGCCAGGCACTTAATCAGACACCTCTCTGGTGATTGTCTTACAGGATTATTTAACTTCTTGCCTTTCACTACATTGTAAATTTAACCAAGCACAATACATTTGTGCCCCATTTTACCCTTCAGTCCTGCTTCTTTCCTAACTGGCATTATTGTACATTTCTGCTGTGGTCACCGGCCAGTCTCTGGGGCCAGTTGAGAGTTGGTTATTGTTCATGTGGCTGCCTGTCTTAGAACCACAGCCTGAGTTGCTGTAAGTAATAGACTGTCATCAAATCTGATGATATTGTTAACTATTTCAGTTTTGATCGTGAGTCCCAGGATACAGTGGCTTTCCCAGCTGTGAAGATGTCTACATTCAAAGATGTGCCATTTAGCCCATTCCTTTGTCTCTGTTGGGTGAAACTGCTGGTGTTTTATCCTAGAAGATGGCAGAGGCATGTCCAGAGAAACAAAAATGTAAAACCAACCAACCAACCAATAAAACCTCCCAACAGCTCAACACTTGACTATAGAGCTCAAAGGTGTTGTGGGTAATATTACATATTCATTAAACCTCGGGAGGAGGAATGTATTATGGAGCCTGTTTTCTGTTTCTAATGGTGCCAGGTAATGCTTAGCAAAATTGAGTTGCTTCTCATAAAACCCACAGAGACTCTCAGCTGGGCTGTCATAAGCAGGCTCCATGCATCGCCTTTGGGTGTTCTTAATGGCAAGAAAGAAAGGTGCAGCTCAGAGAAATGAGAGAACAATTGGGGAGCAATCTCAAAGTCCGGAGGTCAGACCTTTCCAGAGAATCGGAACCCAGACGCTTTCTGTCCTCCTGTTCTCTCCCCTGTGTATCACATTTGACTGCAGAGTTCTTGACTGGGCAAGGTGGAGTGTGATGCAATGTTGTATGTGGATCTACTGAAAGCAGTGCATATGAAATTAAGGAGCATCCTTGTCTTAGTCTGTTTTATGCTGTATCCCAGACTGACAGGGTAATTTATGATGTAAGGAAATTAATGGTTTATAATTCTGGAGTCTGGGACGTGCATGGCAGTAGCTTATATCTATTGGTAGGTAGCCTTTTGCTGGGTTGATTCAGGGTGGAAGAGCAAAGAAAAGAGGGTGAGAGGAGAACACACAAAGCAGCAGAGAGAAGAGGGTGTCAGTCATCTTACATTCATTTATTTTTGTTTCGTGTGTGCATCTGTTTGCGGGTATGTCTTTGCGCCATGTGTGTGCCTGATGGCTGTAGAGGGCAGAAGAGGCATCGGCTTCCCTGGAGTATAGATGATTGTGAGCTCCCACAGTTCCCAGTGGGTGCTGGCGGTTGAACTCTGCTCTGCTAGCACAGCGATCCCTTAACTGCGGAGCCAGCGCTCCAGCCCCAGTCACCTATTTAAAAAACTGCTTCTGTACAAACTAACTGGCCACCAAGACAGGGCGTTAGTCCATTCGGTCCAGTAATATGCCCGTGACCCAGTCACCTGCCAGTAGTCCCCCCCCAAGCCCCTTTGCGTTGGACCCCAGCCTCCAGCACATCCACTCTGTGGTGCATGTTCAAGTTGCAACAAGGCATAATGTCCAGTGGAGGAAGGACTGTCCAGAAACTGAGTAGATTATGATCTGTAAGAGGGAGCGAGTCAGATGTAAGTGGGGAACTAGTAGAAAGATGGGCAGCCATTGAATTCACTGGAATTAGAATGGGGCTTTCCAGAGATGGGGATGAGCTCAAAGCCCTGACCAGTTGCCAGCGCTGCAGAAACTCTGGAATCCCAGCAGCAGGGGGTGGAGGACGGAGGACCAGAAGTGCATATTTGGCTACATAGTGAATTCCATGCCAGCCGAGGCTACAGAAGACCCTGTCTTAGAGGAACTGGTATTGTAGCTCAGTTTATACCTGAGTCTCTCTATTTGATTGACATTCTGTGCAACTGTGTAGAGTATGGAAGTCAACTGCAAATTTCTAGTTTTGCTTTCCTTTAGTTTTATACTGCAAAAAGAAATTTTTATTTTGGTAGGCAATTAATAACCGAAGTTTTCAGTTGCCTTTGCTCACTTGGATTGAATTGTAAATAGACTGTCATTTCATTTTTCCTAAGCCTGGAAAAACTGGCACACAGCTGTTCAATATGTAGCTACTTAATCATGAACATGCATTTTCTGTTCTCAGTCACTGCATGAAGGTGCCAGGCCACGTCACATTCTCTGCAGCTTGTCCCCAACTTTTGCCAACAGGTTCTTCTTCCATTTTAGCCATTCTGAGAGATGTGCCATGAGGTTTCCAGGTGTCTCCCCAGGGGACAGGTTTAGTGCTGTATTATTTTCTCCTCTGTGTACTTTGCCTACTTTCTTAGTAGCTCCCACTCCACCCCCAACTCCCTCTTTTTGAGACAGGGTTTAGCCTTGAACTTGCTGTGTGGCTGAGGATGTCCTCAGCTGTCAGGTGTTGGGATTGCAGATGTGTGCCACCTCGCTTGTTTAGCTCATTCTCCACCTACTGTTGGGCTTGGAGAATTGTGTGCAGACCCATGTCAGGTACATGGCTTGCAATCTTTTCCCCTCATATGAGATCTTCCTACTTCATTTGCACCAACAGCTTTCCCAGAGCAAGTCCACACTTGTGATGAAATCCTGTTCCTTTTTGATTTTCCTTCCTGTGTGAGATGTGAGGCTGAGGTGACATTTCTCTTCCTGGCTTTAAACCTTGGATATGCAGTACATACAGGCACCATTGGTGGAGAAGTGCCGCCTCGCTCCATTGAATGGCTTTTGTGCCATTGTGAAAACCAGTACAATCAAGTGGCCGTACTGTGTGGCTGCTCTTTGTGGGGTTTCTGCTCTGTTCCCTTGGCCTGTGTGCTCACACCATGCAGTCTGCATTATCTTAGCTAGGGAACAGCTCAGAGTAATTTTCCTTCTTCCTTCTCTTTGATGGTATCTCCTTTGAAGACTTGATTCCCTAACCCCACCTCTTTCTGTGTTTTTTTTTTTTTTTTTACCTGCAATGACCACTGTGTTCCTTGAGAATGACCCTGGTGCTCTCTGAGAAGCCCTTTTTTTCATGTGGCCAGTTTCCTGAAGGCCGTTTCCAAAGGGCTGGAAATGTCTGCTTATCAACTATTTGGCTTTTTTCTTTGTCTGGAATCCAGTGTTGAACTGGATGGCAGGGCTCTGCAGAGGCGCACACGCTTGATCCTTGAGTTCGCATGGGCTCCTGGGGCCAGCACTGTGGGTTATTCATGATATAGATAACAAATAAGGCACCATGGAGTGTGAGGTGTAGGGGAGACGATGTTTGTGACTGCCTGGGATGGTTGATACCTTCCCAGTTCTCATCTGACTTCTGGTGAAAGTACACCCAGGGCATCTTCGCCCTCTGAGACCCTGGCACTGCACTTCAGAGTTCATTCAAGTCTCATTGGTGTGGCTTATGTGCCACACCTTTGTCTTTTCCGCTCATTGTTTACTGCCTTGCGCAAGCCCAAGGTCTCTTGAATTCTAGCTCAGGGGGATTTTTCTCACCATGGATAGAGTATGTGTGTAGGTTATTCTAGAAAATGTTTAGAATTTAGTTGTTAAAAGAATCATCAGCTCTGGGGTAAATAACTCTCTCTGTACTGGGGGAACATATAACATCAGATCTTGATTGAGAATTTCAAATTTTATTTTATTTGTGTGTACGGCACAGTGTGTGGAGGCTGGACGTTGATGTCAGGAGTCTTCCCGAGTTGTTTCCCGCCTGTGTTTTTGAGACAGAGTCTCTGCCTGAACCTGGAACTCACTGATTGGCTCCCTGGAGCTAGGGGTCTCCTTGTCTGTGCTTCCCTTGCTCTTGGGTGACAGGCATGAGCCACTGGGCCTGCCTTTCCTTACGGGTGCCAGGACACAAACAGATCCTCGTGCTCGTGTGGCAAGCTGTTTTTCTAGCCCAGTGTCAATTTTTAAATAATGGAAATGCAGTACATTAGGTTGGTCACACACACACACACACACACACACACACACACACACACGCACACGCGCGCGCACACACACACACACAGAGTTCTGTGGGGTGGTTTCTTACCTGGGGTACTGAGGATATCTTTGGCTCCATTTAGTAATCCACTAACCACTGTTCCACAAACTTGCTTGTAAGATGACTTGCTCGAAAGACGGCTGAAGTAACACTGTTACTGGTCCTCAGTTTTGGCATCTTGGGAGATCTCCCGTTTGACCAGCATGTCTCTGGAACTTCTTACAGTAAGAATATCCCTACTACTGACTGCTAAGTTGAGGTTGGGTGAAGTTAGGTAGCTGTTTAGTGCTAATACTTTAAATTTCATGGGAATTAGAAACATCTTTATTTTGTTGATTTGGGGCTTTATAAACATAAGCACTGACCCCTGTTTGGAAGAACTGGGTGGCTAAGCAGCTCAGGTGGGTCTCTACTTAGAATCCCCTGCTTGCTCATTTCAGGGACTTGGATCACATCTGACACTACAGTGCCCAGCTTCTCACAGCCTCCCCTGAGAGACTTCCATCCCTTCACATCTCAGGCCTATTGATTATTGGCACAGAGGAGAACAGTGGTTATAGTTATTTTT